>NC_034410.1:39319290-39528046 GCF_002078875.1 Numida meleagris
TCCTTCCCTCCTTCCCTCCTTCCCTCCTTCCCTCCTTCCCTCCTTCCTTCCCGTCTCTCTCTCTCTTCCTCCCTCTCTTCCTCCCTCTCTTCCTCCCTCTCTTCCTCCCTCTCTTCCTCCCTCTCTTCCTCCCTCTCTTCCTCCCTCTCTTCCTCCCCTTTCTTCTCTTTCTTTTCTTTCTTTCTTCTTTTCTTCCTTCCTTCCTTTTCCTTCCTCCCTTCCCCCCTTCCATCCTTCCTCTATTTATCTGGACACAATGCATTCTGGTTTTGATTCCACTGAAAATATCAGTAAAGAATGCCTTTTCACTTCCTGTTGGATGGTTGTATTCATCTAGTTTTTAGGGTAGTCTTAACACTTGCAGAACTCATACTACTGTTTCATGACAGATGGGTGCAAACACTGGTTATTTAAAGGCTACAGAGTCAACAAGTAGCAATCCCTATTCATGACATGTTGGAGGACCATTTTTTTTTCCCTTTTACATTTCAAGAGAAAATAAATTTATTCATTATTTAAAGCTCTGGGACTATCATTTGAAGCTTACGTTTTTTAGGCCCTCAAGAACACAGAACACTGAGTTCAGAAAGAAGGATTTCTATTTAGCCTTTGTTTTAAATGGCAGATTTTTATTTTGTCTCTAGATTCTGGAGGCCAATGTGTATCCACATCATGTAACAAGTAAACAGCATTAAACCTAAGGGGCAGAAGAGACTCCAGTGACTAAATCAGGATATTATAATTAAATATGGCAAATGCATATGTTTAGTAGGGTTTTTTGGTCTTGAAATCCAGAATTTGGTGGCAATGAAAATGCAGTGGTTATTTATCAGTGTTAGTCCCAACTGCTCTATCGCACTTACATCCGACATTAAAGTAAGTTGTGGATTTGCATTTTCAGCATGTTTTGCCTGTTTGTTTCAGTTCTTTAACAGTGCAGTGATTCAGCTATCCTGAAATAACACATGGATAACAGCTGTAGGAAATCATGCAAAAATTTTATTAAGCACTAGACTCTGAAATTGCCTTTTTCCACTACAAATACACTGACATCTGGGTCATATCTTCTGGTTAATTCCAGTGCCTTATAATGTAACATACAAACAAATGAGGAAAAACAACACAGAATGCACAGGAAAAAAAAAAAAAAAAAGGAAATAAAAAAATCAGTTTTCATTGTGTTTCAGATGTGCTCTGGAATATCTTTGAGATTTTTCTTAATAAACCAATCTGAAGGTCTGCCATCCAGACGAGATGACTACAGAAAGTCAGTCCAACTGAGCTGGCTACCACTATCATAAAGTTTTGAGGTTTATTATTTTCTGCCAGTCAAGTTAGAATTACAGAAAGCATGTCCAGGAGATAGAGGCAGGTGGCCTCCGTGGGTCTTGTTACTGGGCATTGAAAATAATAGGAATCAGAAGCCATTCTCAAGTTTTCTGAAGGCTTTTACAGTGAGAGATGAACTTAATTTCAAACAGACTGTAACAGACAAAGCAGCAGTTCCAGCTGCGTACTGATTGACTGAGTAGCCTGAAATTTATAGCTATGCAGTTTCTGGATGAAATTGAGATTTGTAGGTCTACTTCATATAGAAACTTTTGAACTTCATACTTAATCTGTCTTTTAATTTATAGAGGTTAACATGAGGAAAACATGGGTGTCTTCAAAAGTGAAAAAAATATTGGAATGATATATGCAGTCTTTCTTCAGCTGGTTGTTAACTTAATATGTATAACATTGTTACTAAACATATTTATCACAGGCTTCATGTTATCAATGACAGCTAGGTAGTATAAAACAGTTGTTAGGAGGGAGATTCAGTGTATTATTAGCATAAATTCTGCAGTTCCAAGTTCCATAATACTGAAAACAGTACTATGTAAAAATGCTACTTATAGAAGATTGGGTTGGTAAGAGACATTTATGTAGTCCATCCACCCAATTAAGGCAGTCTTAACAATATCTGTTTTATTTCCAGACTTATTTCTACATCCTATCTCCAAAACGTTCCATGATGGAGATTCTTTAACGCTCCCGGGGAATGTACGCTCTGCTTACCTCAAGTTTTTTTCTGTAGTCTAATCTTTTTTCCTTGCTGCATTTTAAGCTACTCTTCCCAATGAACATGGAGAAATTTTTGCTTTTACACATTGTAGAAACTGTTAATTTGCCAGAAGGCTGTTTTCCTGTCTCTCCTCTGCCTTCTCCATTAACTGCCCCTGTTTATTTCAGTCTTTCTTAGCTCATACTATTTAGACTTGTATTTATTTTTCTGTTCTACTCTGGACTTAGCCAGTTGGTCATGAAATGTGGTTTTCATAATAGGACACGAAACTCCAAACTGAATAGTGGAAGGATTACTGTAGTTGCTTTATGCTCCACTTTCTCATTCATGTATCACGATAAGATCTGCTTTCTTATTACTAGTCTGACGTTCACTTTGGTAGGATTGTAAACTCCAAACTCTGTTTTTTAAACCTGTTGCTGGGCAGTCATTCACCTTCTTATTTAAAAGTATGTTCCCAGAATCATATTAGATTACTTTTATTGTGAAATCTCTTCCTACTACTTTTTATTCTTGCTATTTGTATGACAAAGTCAACAAAGCAAGAAGAGAGTGAGTAAAGGCTCATATGAGCAACTTAGCGTAAGGCAGCAAGCTCTTACATGTTCCTCAGTAACTGTTCAGGTTCAGCATGGTGGGGGTAAATGCAAGTTACGCAAGAGAGAGGTGACCTTCAGCAAGAAAGCAGCTAGCTCCTGTATTGTTCCTGCATTTGTTCTTGTATTGATACTTTGGTTTCTCCCCAAACTGTCAGAAAAACTAGTTAACCATGCTTTCAATGCAAAGGCCTTTATAAACGGGATACAGTGACATGGAAGAGGTTTCGCATCAAAATTAAAAGTTGAAATGAGGAATTTAAAATTGTGAATTATTTTGATTCTATTTATTAGTGATACTGTCTGAGCCAACAGACTTCAAGGCACTAGGAAATTTTCTGGCAGGGAGGAAAAAGAATCTTTCTATTTTTAATAATTCATTTGAAATTTTTAGTCATCCAGTTAAAATTACTTGGAAAAGGATCCACAGTCCTGTTTTAGAAAGTCATATTAGAGCTCTGAGTCTCTCTTCAGGATATTTTTTCCTTATGTGCAAAAGAAACTCAGAAGCTTTTTCAAAAAGGACAAACTAAGAAAAGGAAAAGAAAAGGAAAAAGGAAGAAAAAGAAAAAAAGAGAAGTCTGATGGAATACCCTAAGACTTACAGTAAAATTACAGGGATGGCAGGCTACAGACATACCTTCTCACGCAAGAGATTTATGTGTTAAATGGCTATTGCTAATGAGGTGTTTTGGTTTTGTGCTTAAGCAGCTAGTTTTAAAACACCTGTTCTGGTATCTGAAGAGCCTGAATGTCTGTCTGAAGTCCCACTATTTTTATTCAGTGAATAAAAATGTATTGGTGCTGGAGATGCCGCTTGGTTTGGCTGCCTGAAGGCTTCTGCTTCTCACAACAGTTAACACAGAGCGCTTAGGAACTGGTCGGGTCCACACGTACTTAGTATTTAGTGTCAGTGCACACACAGACGTTCTGGAAATGCAATTAGTTTCTATCCATGTGTGCATTTAATGGGATTTCTAAATAGTTCAAGAGCTCATTTTTTCCGAGATGCTGAGAGAAACATGAACTCGTTCACACAGTGGCTCTGGGTCGCTTTGCCTAAGCCTTTTGCATTGGTTCTGTGTATTGATGTGCATGCAGTATGAAACTGTGGACAGTATCTAAGGAGAGAATATCTTTTAATTGAGAAAAAAGTCAATAAAACACATTTTTAAAATGAACCTGAAGGCATGAGCTATTTTTCATAAGCTCCAATCTTTCTCTTTTTTGTCCTATTTTCTCTCCAGTCAGGTTTTGTTATTAAGCGCTGTGGCTTTCTAATCAAAGCCCACAGTTACCCAGTGTACATTTCTGTGCTGGCTTGTCCCCAGGCACAGGCTGTGAGGCCGTCCCTCCGCCCGGGCCGCAGAAAAGCATTCCTCAGCTCGGACCTTTTGTCCCAGCCTGCTTCCTGTTGACCGGGCAGTGGCCCTCTGCCTGGCTGCTTGTCAGGTTGTTCACACAGAATACAGTTCAGTGTTTCGAAGGGCGGCGAAGTCTCGAAGCTGGCTAAAAGCAGCATATGATGCTGTGGGAGCAGGAATGCCGGCTTTTCCCTCTGTGGCCTGCTGAAGTACAGAGGGCTTGAGGACAAGATGGCGCGGGCTGGGGGTTGGCCTGGGGTGACAGCCTGCTGAGCAGCACAGGATGCTTGGAGGCTGGGTTGTCTTTAAGGGAAGGGTTACGTCCCCCACCACAGGTAAAGCTTTCTGAAAATGAACTATATCTTGTCAGAATGTACTTCAGTGAAACATGCTACATGCTACTACTCTATTGCAGCATGACTGGTGTAAGCATGGTGTTTAGTAGCAGGAGGAAAAGCTGTATTTGGGCAGACTGTTTCAGACTATGTCTGTAGTAAGCTGTGTACATTGTGCTGTCTGTAAAATCTCGCTGCCTAGCTCTTCCCCTCTGCTACTCCACATGTGATGTTTGTATCTCTCTATACATGGATTCATACATACACGTGTGCTCATAAGTCTATGCAGACTGATCATAGAGTCATAGAATTGTCAAGGTTGGAAAAGACCTCTAAGATCACCTAGTCCGACTGTAAATCTATCCTCACCATACCACTGACCATGTTCCTCAGTGCCACATCCACACAGTTCTTGAACATCTCCAGGGACGGTGACTCCACCACCTCTCTGGGCAGCCTGTGCCAGTGCTTCACCGCTCTTTCTGAGAAGACATTTTTCCTAATACCCAACCTCAACCACCCCTGGCACAACTTCAGGCCATTCCCTCTCATCCTATTGCTGTTACCTGGGAGGCCAACGCCACCTCACCATAATCTCCTTTCATGTTAGCATTTATGAGAGGAGTGATAGCATGGCCATAGCTTTGGCACAACCACCCAACCAACCTGGCAGGACATGGGACACAAATGCCTTTTTGTACAGACAGCGCTTTCATACCAAGAGCTCAGCTTGCTGGATACAGGGAGAAGTTGGGCCAAGAGTTGTCGAAGGGCTTTTTGTGTGCGTTTGTGTGATTTCAGTGACTGAAACCTCAGGTTTTTTTCAAGCAAGTTCCTAGGGTGCATCCAGGCAAAATTCACTGGGAAGGAGCATGCCTATGAGAAGGTTTTTGGCAGCCATCTCACAGGCACACAGAAGAGGGTTAGAACCGTGGTAAGCCTGCCTCTCTCATTTTTCATTTCTCTGCCTTTGCTCCCCAGGGACTCCATATCACGAAGCCCATTTGACTTATGACCTAAGAGAGATTTTTTTTCCCTGCTCAGCAGAGGTGAAAGGCTAGGGCAGTATCCTACAACCAACCTGGCTTTCACATTGTTTTTCAGTCTTAAACCCTTCACTTCACCTTCACTGCTTTCAGGTGACTTTCAACAGTCAATATACCAGCTTCCTGTGACTGGATGAAATTACAGAGTTAATTAAGCATTTTAAAGAAATCTGCATAGGAAATAAAAAATAATTCTTAATATGAAACATTAAAAAAAGTAAAGGGAAAAAACATGCTCATTCTTCTAATTGGAGAATGCCATTTATTGTTCTTACCATTTATCAGTATAATTTAATTCATTGCTGGCATTTTTTCCCTCTTTACCTTTTTGGTATCATTGTATTTCAAATATCATGACTGTCAAATGATTATAGGGAGAGAACTAATGCTTTATGCTCATGGGAACAAACATTATTAAATATGGAAAATTATTTATATGATTTTTTTCCATTCTGTTGGATCTGGTTTTTTTTTAGATGCTATTTGTTCCACACTAATTTTCCCTTTGTAAAATACCTTCATATTAATAAATAGCTGGGCTTCCTATACATGGAAAATGAATGCTCCCCCAGATGTTAGGAGTCAAGAACTATCTTCTTTTTGGAGCCAGACCACCTATTCACACAGTTATTCTTCTGATTTTTATGTCATCTTTATGGTTTTGGCATAGGCAGCTAGAAAAGTTAGCCCCATTCGTCCATTTTTTCCCACAGCTCCTGAGGTTTTAGGTGCCTGTGAATCACTTTGAAATTTAAATCTTGGTCCTATAAAGTTATGTAGCTAAGAGATCACAAAGGAAAAGGGCCAAAGTGCTTTGGAAATACCTGGAGGCAAAACAAAAAAGAAAAAAAGAAAAAGAAGAAAGCATTAGATTGTGAAATTGAAGGTGAGAAAAGGCAATGTGCATGTTTCTTAGAAATGCTTTTTCGGTCTTAGGGCAGGGTGCACACCAGCAGTGCCAGGCAGCTGAATGCTGGAGATGCTTTCAAAGGTGGATCATTCAAGGGCTGCTTTGAGGATTGCTGTCTTTAAGAACTTCAATGGAAATGCAGTGATAGCAGAAGCAAAGACAATTTAGAGGAGGTCTTCAGTCCAGCCTCAGCTGTTACAGTACTGAAAAGCTGGTATGAAATGAATGAGAAAAGCAGATGGAGGCAAATGACACAAGGGAGAGACATGCATAAAGCCACTAGCTCCCAAATGGCTGAAAGGATAAACACTCAATTTGCACACACAAGTAAAATGTTTCTTTGACAAGACATGCTGAATTACACCCAGGGAAAATTCCACAGGCCTTTAAAAAAATCAATATGCTGTTTTACAAATATATTTTTATTCCCTGGTTTCAGTGAGTTCTGTAAGCTGCTTGTCTGATGCCTGATTTCCAGGTCCAAGTGTCAGTGATATAATAGATAGCTTTGTTTTTTAAAAAAACAATCTGTTTTCCTTTTGACATATGCGAAATACTGAAGCAGCTACTGGCAAGCTTGTAAATTAGTTGTTTTTTTTTATATATATATCATTGGTGAAAGAGGAATTATTCAGTACAGATGTGTACTTGAACACTCAGGGAAACAACTTGAAGGTGGTGGAATGTTCATCACATCTATTAGCCTTTTGGGCCAGTTCAAAACATCTGTACAGCTCAGTTGTATTGGCTAACAAAGTGGATGTGTCAATACAGAGTTTGAACTAAAGGAAGGACTGTTTTTTTGACTATCATTAGAAAGCCAAGAATGGAGACCATTCCCAATGTTCTGGACTTGTCTGTAAATAGGTAGATTATAGGTTATAACTTCCAGTTAAACACTGGTGTATTTTCAGATATCTATCTTAAGCAGAATATCCTTGAACTCAACCCCCCAAAATCTCTGTGCAACTTCTCTTTTTTTTTCTTTTTTTTTTTGTTTGAAGGTGTGCACGAGCAATGTCAGCAGCAACACATCTGTGAGTTATTTTAAGTTAGAAATCAGCTTTTGCTTAGTACTTGTCTGTGCCCATCCAGAGTGCCGTTTTAGTTAGATGTTGTTCCCTTTGAGATTCAGATCTTCTGTCTGCTGGAATCAGCAGTGAGTTAATACTCCTGTGTGAGGCAGCACAAAAAATGGGTTTCCCATCTGTTAAATCCTTTTTGACGATATATTCACCTATTCTGAATAGGAGCAAAACCAAGATTTTTTGAAATAGAGGCAAGAGAGAAGGGAGAGGGAAAATAAATCCACTTCTGTTTCAAATATGAAGAAAAAATAGTGTGTACAAAAGCATCTTTCCAGCCATCAGCTGGTCTAATAAGAGGTATTTTCTCTGTGCCTGCCTCCCTTCTGCCCTTAGTTTGTCATTGTTACAGTGTTGTAGCTACTGGGAAGGAATACACCATCCAGACAGATGGCTGAGAGGTGGAAAATTCAAGCTCTGGGCCTGCTCCAGTGTCCAGGCCAGCCTCCTCCAGCCCCAAGGAGGGTGTCCTGACCGCTGCTCTGTGCCCTTGGTGCTGCTGTGGCTTGGAGTAGGAATTATATTGTGGAGGTGAAAGGTCTATGGAAACCACTGCATTGTTTTGTGCTAATTTAAATGGATGGGGTGTTTTTCAGAGGAAAACTATTTGTCTGGCGACTTCCCAGTCCATCCGCTGTTGAGCTTGCAATATTTGTGTTTACCTTAGGAACAAGTCTCAGTACAATGATGAATGCCTTGGAGAATTTTAACGTTTGGTTGTATGGCCCAAGAGAAAGAAGGTGCCTGGGTCCAGGGCTGTCCACAGACTGGACTGAGAAGAACCTGAATCAGGCCTATGTAGTCTGCACCAGCAATAGGAGTGAAAGGTTAGAAGGAATTAGACCAAACCGATAAGAAATTCACTGCTCTGGCCTTGAAGTTTAATAAGGAAGCTGTCAGCTTTTAGACATGACTTCATCACTAGCACACAGCAACTTGTGAACCCGACCATGTGAAATTATGCAGCATTAAAAGAGAGATGTTGATTTCCCTGAGAGGCGGGAGAAGTCAAAACCCTGCAGCAGGAACATCTAGCAAGGGGTCATAGTCAGATGTGGGAAAACCTTTTGTTTAGACACGAAATAACTGTTGTAACTTGTAAACACTGTAAGACATAGGGTTTGTGACTGATAAGAGGATTAAAATGTTGCTTTGCCATCAGGCGTTGTGCATCTCTCCTCCTTCTTCAGATGAAACTTCCTCTTTAAGCTGAGACTAGTTACCAGTTCAACACAGAGGAGCATGCTGTCATATGGTAACTCTAAATTAAGATGCTTATTATATTAAGTGATTATCTCTTTAGGCATATGCCCCCAAATGAATATCCACAGAGAATCTTTTATAAATAATTCTTGTAGAAAAAGATAATGATAGAGTGACTTATTGTGAGAGAAAGGACAAGGACTCATTCCCAGTGGTGATACGCTGTTTATTCTGAAGCATCTCAACAAACAATCCAGTGGTTGTTTCTCTAGAGTACAAAGTCTACCTTCAACGTACAAATTTGCCCAGGTTTTTGCTTTTCTGTATTTTTGCTGAGCCTAAGATAGAAAATGTGCTAATTCTTCCTTTTCACCTAGAGAAATCACTGCAATAGTATAGTTAAAGCTTTATATACACTGATTATTAATTGAGAATTCCAGAGATTGAATATATGTTTTTTATTATTATTTTCAGTTATCTTCCACATTCTTCTCTGCAAAGTGGAATGCTGTGTTGTGATTGATTTGTTTCTATAAACTAATGCATCTTGTATATTACATCTCCTTCCTTTGGACCTGAGGCTTTCAGAGGATAGCCTGGGGGAAGTTTTGAAGGGAAACCATACCCTTCTCAGCCACACAAGGAGTATGTGAATTTAGTGTATTTTCTCAGAGCTTACACCTTGGTGGTAGAGTAGCAGTCATTACCATTTGATATCCATTCCATTTGTACTCTCAAAACTGCTTTGTTACTAAAGGCATATCACATGTAACACTGCCTGTTGGAGAGACCCCCTTTTCTGGGGATCTTTCAATGGTCACATATATGACTTCTTACATGATACACCATGGTTACAAGATCCTGTGATGAGTCATCATTCCTTTTCATTTTCTTTAAGTAAGTGTGAAGTAAGATCTCCTTAAGAATGAGTTAGTTTATTTAACAGTATCTCAGATGTATGTGCTTTACTGAAAGCCCTGATTTCCTAGAACTGAAGACAGAAGACCTCAGAATGCAATTGTTGCTATGCCACTGTAAATTAGAATAACCTCTAATATCTTCAGCATTCTCCAGGTATGTGTTTAGATCAGAGTCTGGTCAGTAGATTTCAATTTCAAATCTTCAGTGTGGTGACAAACTAATTATAAATAGATAAGCTCTGATTACCCATGAAGCTTCAAGTATAGCTCCACAGTTTCCATCACTTTATCTGCCGACACAACGTGTCATTGTCTAGACTCAGTGAACAGTTATAATAAGAATAACGCATTGATGAATACAGTTGGAAAAAAAAAAGAGACAAATTGCTGCCTCAAAAATAATTTTAAGGGTGTAAAAGGGTGAAACTACTATCAAACCCAAACAAAAACATAACCACAACAACCATCCTTAACGTAAACAGCAAAGCTAAATTTGGAAGGTAAACTCAGTCTATTTGAACAGTAGAATAACGTAATATTTTAAATGTACAGTTGATGCTAATGTATGATTTTCAGCAATTGCCAGAATGCTTTTTATGATCAGAAAATGTGTTTTGCCTGTCTTACTAGTTTCACAAGATGACTTTAAAGTGTTTCTAGTCTGGTGGAGTAACATTAGTCCTTTGTGTAGTGCAGTGTCCTACAGTGTGCATAATGACAGTGTAGTTATCATAGCTGTTAACAAACGTGGCTTAATGGTTGCTTCAGTCTTTATGACTCAGGCGAGACCCTTTAAAAATTGTACTGTAAACTCATTAGATGTAATTTGAATTGGAAGTTCTAGAAATAGATGCTAGCTGGTAGACTTTGTTGACGGTCATAGAGCAAAACAATGAATCCCCAGTTTACTTATCCTGGTGGATTGTTTTTATGTTTGTTGATTCCTCACTTGCTGTTTCTTTCTCTGAAGACCTGTTAGGTGGAAGGGGAAAAAATCTGTTTTGTTTCCACAAATTCAGGTTTGAGGACCTTAAAACACCTGGTTTTCAGTTCTGCTTACTGCCAGGCCAAACTGTCTGGGTAACCTGTGCTTTGTTTCAGAGACCTGAGGCAGATTGGTATAAACAGCTGTCCCCTTAGCAAAAAACCGAAGCATTAGATCAGCGTCAATGTCATTTTTTTTTTCTTCTTTTCCTTGAATGCTAGTAAATAGTGGCTGAAGTTCATGTGAACAAGGATGTTTAGAACAATATGTTTCGGCTGCCTGACTCTTAACATGAGGCAATGTGTGATTCACATGAACCTTCTGCAGAAGTTTCTGGATCGCATACCAAATACAGCACTGGCCTCTTAGCACAGAGCCCCTGATTGAAGTCCAGCTTGCAATTCCACACAGATTCATTTTTTCCAGGATAAAGCTCTTTCCAAGAGCACAGAGCACAAGTGAGTACTTAGATGATGTTTGGCTCATCATCCTTTCAGTCTTATGACAGCGCAGTAGCTGCCTTCCAGCAGGACGAGTGATTTGCCATTCTTCTGAATGGAGGCACTTGGCAGAATCACTCACTGGGAGCTTTGGTAACACCAAAAGCCTCCCTGGCCAGGCCCATTATAATGCTTCTTGCAAGTATGCAAAGAATGGTCTAAATGAGCTGGGGCATTGGCATGTGAGCCAAGGGTTGGGCGTGAACCACTAATGAGGCAAAACACAATCAAGCTTGGGCTTGGAACACTGGATGGGTTAGAGCCAGAAGCATCTCCTGCTCTGGCACTGATTTATGGCACTTCCTCAAACACAGAATTTCTGAGAAGAGGGTCAGTAAAGTCCCTTTGAGAAGGTACATGCAACAGGATGAAAAAGGAAGATAACACCTGTGAAAACCACCAAAATCCTATATAACTCTTTGACAGTAGCAGTGAATGGACAAACAGATAAATAAAAGTTGCTTCCTCCCTCCTTAGCCAACCATAGTGCAATGCCTTTGATGGATAAGTTCATTATTTTCTTTTTCCCAGATAATGAGGTCTCATTTGGGTTAATCTTATGGAAAAGCAACCCACCAAATTAGAGCCCCCGCTACTGCCTGATTTGTTATGTCATTATTTCTGCACACCCATTGTTTTACTACATGGTACGTTTTATTTGGTGTAGTGAGCCTTTCTGTTATGATACTTGCTGATATGGAACATACGATATTGTGACTAGTCCACATTTTCTGTCATATTTAGCTAGCATAACCTTGCAAGTGGTATGAAAGGCTTTTACACCTGTCAGAAAGGCTTACTTAACTCATATGTTAGAGCTACTGCAAAAGCAGCTTGCTGAAATGAGCTGCAAATTCAAAGGAGCATATTGAATTTTGTAATTTATTTGTTCACAGCACTGGTCAATTAATTTATTTCACAGTGATGTAATATTTAATATTGGGAAAAATAGATAAAACATGGCTGAAAAGCTGCTCTCTGTTCATCTGAGCAAAACAGCAAATGTTTCTCCTGTTTGTAGCAAATGCAATGCATGTCGTACGAGTAATACTATCCGGTGAATAATAGGCATGCTTGCTCAAATGGTTTAGGCTATATTGTTTTTCCTGTCAATGGAAGATTCCTTAACATTCCTTATTAAACGGCATAGTACAATTAAACAAACAAATAACTCTTTCCCAGACAGAAAAAATAAATAAACTTCTGGGCCTCCCAAGCTGAAAATGTCATGCATATTTCATCCATAGTTCTTTGAGACGTGAAATACTTTCCCCTTTTTGATTTCAACAGGGTTTGCAGTGTGGGGCTAGAGCTTAGCATATGCCTTTCTTTTGCATTATAGTGTAAATAATCAATGGTTATTGCAGCATTTTACTTCTTGGATCATCTTTTAAAATAGTACTTGAAGAAGTAACATGATGTGTTTGGTCAGATTTGTTTATTCCAATACATAAAGCTTTGGCCAAACCCAAACAGTAAATAAAACAAAAACAACAACAAAACTCAGGAAAATTGCAAATGATGGAAGGAAAAAGCCCACACATGAGTCTGACTTAAAGATGTCACCAATACCAAGAAAACTGATCTGAAAGAGCTGCCAACAGTACAAGACCAGTATTTACTTATTTTTATAGCAATGAGAATAAAACCAGAATCACTTATAGGTCCAGCAGTTTGCACTGTAAAATGTAGGCATGAATAAAATAAATATAGACAACAATAGAAGGAGAATGTACATCAGTGATTAATTAAAACTGAAATACATCCTGCAGTCTCAGATAGTAGCTCACTCTTGTTACAAGCATTGACACCTGTGGCTGGCATGTTCTCCCTACTGGATCCCACTTATTATCTCTTCCAGAAGAGACAGTGAGTGGAGAGATGTCTTCCATGTCCCCTGGCTGCTCAGTGGTGCTGCTGCCAAGGTAGATGGTCAGGCTTTGATACAATAGAAGGAGGAGATGCTATCCAAAGGGACCTGGACAGACTTGAGAAGTGAGCCCACAAGAATCTAATGAGGTTCAACAAGGCCAAGTGCAAGCTGTTACACTTGACTTGGGACGATCCAAGATATGCGTACAGACTGGGAACAGAACTCATTGAGAGCAGCTCTGTGGAGAAAGGCTTAGGGCGGATGAAAAGCTGGACATGAGCCAACAGTGTGTGCTTGCAGCCTGATTGTCTTACTGTATCCTAGGGTGCATCAAAAGACTAGCAGGTGACTAGCAGGGTGAGGGAGATGACTGTCCCCCTATACTTTGCCTTGTGAAGCCCCATCTGGAGTACTGCATCCAGACCCCCGGCACATAAAGGCATGAAGGTGTTGGCGCGAGCTCAGAGAAGGGCCACGAAGATGATCAGAGGGCTGGAGCACCTCTCTTGTAAAGAAAGGTTGAGGGAGCTGGGCTTGTTCACCCTAGAGAAGAGAAGACTTAGGGGAGACCTCATTGCAGCCTTCCAGTACCTGAGGGGAGCTTAAAAGCAGGAGGGGAACCGACTTTTTACACAGAGTGATAGTGATAGGACATGGCAGAATGGCTTTAAACTAAAAAGGGGGAGATTCAGGTTAGATATTAGGTGGAAATTCTTTACTCAGAGGGTGGTAAGGTGCTGGCACAGGCTGCAAAGAGAACCTCTGGATGCTCCATCCCTGGAGGAGTTCAAGGCCAGGTTGGATGGGGCCCTGAGCAGCCTGATCTGGTGGGTGGTAACTCTGTCCACGGGAAGGGGGTTGGAACTAGATGGTCTTTATGGTCCTCTTCAACCCAAACCATTCTATGATTCTGTGATTTAAGATAAATTACAGAGAGGAAATAAAACAAATACATATTTAAGGGCTATTTGTGTATACCAATTTGCTAAGGTGAAGAGTGCATAGATTTTGGTGTTAAGTGTTGCTTTCAATTGCCAGATTTTGTTTGCATGAGTGAATGCTTAACAGATTGCCAGTAGGTCTTTGTGAATCTCTCTTCTGACTTTCATGTCGGCGCCAACATACATGAATTCCACCATGTTTTCTGTTTCTTTACTTTCCACATTCATTTGTTATTTGTGTTTTTTCTTATCATTAGCAGCATCTTGTTTGTGATGTTATTGCTGTGTCTGATGATCTGAGACATGCATGCATGATAGTTAAGCTGTGACCTTACTCTTTGGCATTGAGTGCTAAAACTTCAAATCCTGCTGGAGGGCCAAGATGATGTTTAGATAGTATCCATTTATCCTTTCCTTGTAACAAAATCCACAGCAGTGTCCAGCAGGAGACAAACAACCTATTTGGCTTCTGTACCTTTATTTCATCACCTTACGCTTCACTTTGATAGCACATACTGAGGCTTGTCATTATTTCGAATAGGAAACTCTGGCAAATGAAGAGGCAAAGTTGCTGCAAGTAGGCAAAGTAAACAGCAGCCCGGAGCACATGGGAGTGGCCCAGCTGCACGCATTGCCCACAGCAGAGCCCTGGGAGCCCACTGTTTGTGCTACAGGGACCAGCAAGGAGCTGGGATAAATGAGGCAGTGCTACTGCAGGAACAGAGGAAGGGCAATGAGGCCCTTTCCAAAACTGCCTTTCAGGAGAGCAAAAACAACAAATATTTTAGGCAGTTCTCCTCCCGTGACAGGAATAACCCAGCCCCTTGTGTCTGCAACAACAAAGGTCTGGTTTGCTGCAGATCAACCTTCAGATGCCTCTGTTAGTGTTTGAGTGAGCAGTGATGGAGGCTGTCAGATGCTATCAAAAACTGATTAATTTAATGAGCTTGTTTTGCCACTTGATGTGCTTCTCAGTGACTGTTCTGAAGGTGAAATTTGGTAGGCACATGATCTTCTCGGTTGTGAAATCCAGTCAGCTCTTCCCTTCGATTTGCTAATATATGACAACTATTTCACCTGTCACTGATAATCAGAATCATTTAGATCACCTTTGTTTTATGTACTGTTTTCCTGCCTTTTCTTTTTAATTGAGGACATATTTTTGAGGAATTAACATTTTCTTTGGCTTCTTCTCTTTCTCGTGCTAGTATCCCCCTCTTAACTGTGCTTTCAGATGAGCCTCCCAGCGAACGGTATTTGCAGCTGTAGCTGCTGCACTGCCTTTGATTTGTCACGCAGACAAAATTGTGCTGTGTCAGTAGTGACTTTATGGAGTCAGAACTAAGCCTAAGAACACCTGAAGTCTCCTCTTCAGTTCCGTTTAGTTTCCTCTAGTGATACCACATCTTCTACTGTATCCTCCAGAATTTTGCTATCGCTTTTTCTAATACTGTGATAGTGTCACGTTTTCCTGAGCTTGATTTATAGTCTTACTAATCAGAAATTAGATTACTTGTGACATTAGTTGCTTTGATATCCTGTGAAGCTGGTCTAATACACAGATAAATTTCAAGCCAAGTTGTGGGTACAGATGCGGGAAAACAGTGCTCTGCTCGTGCAGAGAATCTTGGCTGTTTACTGGGTAGACAAGCATCTGACTTGCCTGTTATTTTCTCTACACAGTTGTTGATATTCCCAACACTACACTGAAGGAGTGTACACTCATTCTAATTCTCATTTCCAATAAAAAAATATAGAATTAATCTTTGATCTCATCATCATAACCTTCTTTTAGTTAGTAGCAGTATATAATTGTCATTCTCACATGTTTTGAAACCTACCTTGGAGCAATTGGTTGCTAATAAGTCCAAGAAAAAGAGAAATCTTTTAGAAGTCATAATTAATGATACTTCTCATGAGTGGTAACCATCTTTTGAGTAAACTGGGATTAAATTTTCATTTTTCAATGGCTTTCTGTCTGCTTCTCATAATTAACTGTTGCTTACTCCAAAAAGAGTAATTACTCCAGGATAAGATTCTGTTTGTTGACTCCCCTCACACTTTTTTTGGCTTTTACTGATGCAGTCATGGTCCAAATGTTCCAAAAATCTAACTTTCAAAAGTTGTTTTACATCCTCAGAACTTCTGTTACTTTTTAGCTTTCAACAAGACACTGTGCTTGTCAGCATAGAGTCTATTACTTCGATATACTCTGTACCACACATCCATCTTCCTACATCATTAGGCAATGGAATTTGACTTAGACAGCCAGAAAACTCCTTTTTATTTGGAAATTGCCCCTAAACCCTCTGTAATTTATGTGACGTTAATAGGAATGAAAATCAAAGCACAATTCCCAAAGAAGATAAATTATTTAATTATTTTTTTTTAAGTATACTTGTGTCTGCTTGTATGTGTATATTTCAACATACGCTCAGCTGAAACAAACTTTCGACAAATGTGTTTTTTAATGTTAAATCAAGAAAATTTCAGGCAGTGAATACTCAAATATATCTATATTTTTGGGAGGGAAAAACCTCTTCATTTTATTATGTTGAGGAGCTTTTTCTATTGTGAGTCTGCTTAACCAAAGCACCTAAAGACTGGTTTTACGCTAAGCATGTACTTAAGGACTTCTCCTTTTGGGAATCCTGGCTCCCTGGAAAAAAAGCTGATCAGACACTATTTTATGCTTCAAGGAGCTTTCTATGAAATAAGCTGACAACAGCTCCTTAACCAGTTAAACACTGGAAGCACAACTCTGCATAATCAGCAGTGGTCTTGCTTTTATTACAATGAAACTGCTGCCAATAAGTGAGACTGGATATTCAGTCTGCCAGCTGGCATCTTCTCTTCCCCTCTGAATTTTGATTATTTTTACAACAATAACTATAAAACTTTGTGTTATTGTAATGCTTTGTATCTGAGGAGATTATAATGCATTACAAATGCACAATAACTTGTTAATTGGATTAGTTTGTTTAATTTCCAAAAGGTAAATATATTATTCCCTTTTTACAGAAAAAGAAATTGAGGCAGCAAGAGGTTAAGTTGCAGTCGGGTCTCTAGACTGTTTATCATCAGTGTAGTAAAGGGAATAAAAGGAATTAACTCAAGTGATAAATAAAGAGGGAGATAAAATATAAGTCCCTCTTTAGTGATCTAGGACCATCACCGAAAACTGTATTTTCCATTTCACCTGTTAGTTTGTAGCCCTGTGAGCTAGATCTTCTTTTTTGATGGAAAAACATAACTGCCTCAACTTGGATGCTGAGATAGAAATACTTTAATGATATTTTTAATCATTATTTTTGCTAGGAAGATGTATGCATCTAGTAAAGTTAACGGTATCGGTGGAGTCAAAAAAGGAAAGAAAGTCCTGCTTATGCTGTACAAGGAATGCAAATTTTTGAGAGGCATCAACCTAGGTCAACATCAACCACAGCTACATTGCTTCAGCACCCGGGCTGGTGTGTTCAGAGCTGTTTCAGGTATCTGCACATTCCTACGCTGTGTTAATACCCCATCAGACTCATCTGTTCTGAAGGCACTGGTGGCCTCCAACAGCAAAATGGCAAACCTGGTGACCTTGACCATGATGCAGACAGCTGTTATTGATCCCCTACTCAAGAGCAAGCCTTACAAATGCGGATCTAGCTGTAGATGTCCCTGTTCATTGCCGAAGTGTTGGACTAAATGACCTTTAAAGGTCCCTTCCAACTCAAACAGTTCTATGATTCTATGTATTGTGCATGAAATATGTTTCTGTATCCTAACTTAAAGACCATGTAACTGCCCTGGAAAGGCTACAACATGGGAAAGTAACAATGAAAATGGATTTAATTGTCTCAGTTAAACAGTGGGTAAGAAAAAATGCTTTGTTCACCCATGGTAATGAGGAACTTCAGTAGATGTACCTGAGATCTGTAATTTTTTCTTCCATTTCCTTCAGTCAAAGAAGGCCAAAGTCAGGAATACTTCGGTTTCTGTGTTGCTATTTCAAAGAGAATGTCATTGAGGATGGGTGAAATGCTCATTAAATTGAGCCTGCTTGGTACATAGAGTGTTGTTTCTGGTAACTGGATAATTTCTTGGGCATCAGATGTAATCAGAGAATGATTACATCTACATCTATGCAGGGATTGTTTGTTCCTTGGCTTGTCTATTATCAACCCACACCTGGATTTGAGTGACAGTACTTATGCCTCACACAGATTCAAGTGGTAACTTCAAGATTTAGCAGGGCGCCAAATACTCAGGGCAGTGCTTGTATTTGTGTACTCTGTAGTCAAGGTGGTAAATTACACCAACTGAAAACCTGACCTCCTATATTTATTTATGCTTATATTTAAAGGATATTGTGCATACATATAATAAGATGCATGATTGTATACTCTACCTACTTGTTAAGAAAAAAAGCTGAAGAAGAAAGGATGAATTGGTTTTAATTCATTGAACTTCTTAAAATATGCACAGTAGTGCATTACTTTAAATAGATGTAAGGAAGCAGAGGAATTTGAGGTAAAAGTTCATGCTTTCCAGATGAATACTCACTTCTCATTGTAATGTCTTGCTGTGGTTTGCCTGGATGACCCAACTACACTGAAGGCAATCAAGCAAGAGACCTTTTCCTGCTATGTGCTAACAGAAAGAAGTGCTGGTGACAGCAGTACCCTTCGTCAGCACTGGGAGAGAACAGAAGGGGCGGGAAAGGAATGATGGAGAGTAAATTAGAACAATATTTGGCCCAAATTAGTTTTCCTGGCCAAACACTTGGTATTTTTGTTCTAAAGCCCCCAGCTCACAATTAGAATGAACTAATTCCCATTAGGAAGTCTTTCTGGATTTTGACTGGGAAGTGTTTGGTGCTGAATGAACGAGCTTTGAGAGAATCTTTTGTCCATGTTGTGTTCTCATTAGCAGTGCTCTCATTAGCAGAGCCTTGTGATAAAAATGGGTGTGTTGCCCTAGTTTTTATTTATTAGTACTGAAACCCAATGGGAAAGCATCTCTGATTTCTTTTTTTTTCTTGTCTCCTTATTCACCTATGCTGTGCTTTTCATGAGTGCTTCACAGCCCTGCTCTTGCCTCTGGGTATGAGCCCAGCATGCATCATGCCTTCCTATCGCTTCCCTTCCTTTCCCACCTTCTCCCCTTAGCACATGCTGCTGCCTGGCTCTTGCCCCACACACCTGATAAAGGCTGAAGGGTGACACTTGCAGAAGGAAATATTCACTCTACCCAATTTTAACACAGAAGCAAAGTTGTCAGTTTAAAAGCTAGAGTGCATGTAACCTGTAGAGAGAAACTCCTTCAGATGGCAGTTCAGAAAATGAAACTTTTTTTGAGGTGGGCTGTAGCAGAGCCTCTCTATCCTCAGTTACATACAGAGAATACGGTTTATCCCCCTCCTAAATTAGTCAAGATTACCTGAAGTTGAGCAGAACTGAAATGTGGAAAGTTGAACCGTCATCAGCTGGGTTGTGGGGGAACAAGTTTTCTTCTGTAGAAACCTCACTTTGAGAAGCAGAATGGTATCTTATCCCTGCTTTCTGGATAAAAATCTGTTATTTAAGGTATGTCTAAAATCTTTCCAAGGCCCCAGTTTCCTCTGAAGTCCTTTTCTGGCCTTTGCTGGCTTATGGGGTAGAAGCACAGTGAGGTGGGGACCTGAAGGCTGCAATGCAGACAGAGCACCAGCTTTCTTACGCTGCCCTAAATGGAAACATCCATTGTGGTCCGGTCTCAGTTTCTTTGTTCTGTCTTGTCCTTAAAGGTTGAATGAAATGCCATAATGTCCCTGAGCCTGGTCTTGCTCAGAATGTGGGACTGGACTCTTTCCTGAGTTAAATTTTGCATTTAAGTATCTAGTACTTTCTGTTTCTGATTTATCTAGAAATTCTGACATCTTCTCTGTCTAAAAGTCTCAGTAGAAGGGTTCTCATGCCATTTTGGCAAGTGTGCTCCCAATTTTGGATAAAATCAGCAAACAAAGAAACATACTGAACAACAAAAAATAATGAACGTAGTATTTTAATAGTTTTTTTTCCTTGCTTTAATTGAAAAAGCTTCAATTTCAAGCAAAGATTTGGAGTAGTTTTTGCTTTATTTCTTCCGTAGTTGTCTCCTTTGTTGCTCTATTATTTAAGTACAAACCTTTCGGGTTGCTTTTCACCTTTTTTCAAAAAACCCTTATTCTGTATTAAACTCCTAAGATATCTGTTTCCTTTGTAATCTTCTCATTTCAACTTCAGAAGCAAGATTTTTTCTGTTGAGAACTACTGTTGCCATCTGAACAGTGTAAATAAGCGGACAAAGGGTTAGGGGAGGCTGTAACAAAAAAGCTAGGGATGAGAAGATGGTGGAAGAAACAAGTAAAATGGAGTAAAGGAATAATCTGTTTGAAACAGCAGCAAATATGGGGAACAAAAACCTGAACATGTGGAAAGTGTGGACAGAGGAAGCAAGCAAGCAAATAAGGGAAAGAGTTGCATTACCAGAGCATGAGGTCTTCACTCTCTCCATGCCTTTGTTGATATGATGTGTATTTGCTGGAAGTATGCAGGTTTTTCTGGAAACATTCTCCCTGTTGTCAGTCCTGGATAGAATGATTCCTTTGAAATGACTTGTGGAAATATCATTATCCAAGCCATCTTCCTAGGCATTCTATGGGTCTTTTTGTTTTTAAGCAACCTTAGAGAAGCAGGGAGAAAAGGAGAAGCTGGAAGGTATAGAAGTGGAGTGTGTCAGTGTTGTAAAGTAAATGGACAAGATTGGCTGGAAAAAAATGAAGAAAGGAACAGCCTACCATGGAACCTAATGCAAATATATTCCTTAAAAAAACAAACAAACAAACAAACAAACAAACAAACAAAAAAACCTGTGGGGGTATGATTTCCTGTGATTTGCTAGAGGAAGGTCTCCTGAAAAAAAAAAAAAGTTGCTAGTCTTACTTCACTTTGTTTTTACATATATAAAATAAAAACTTAGATGAAACATTCAATTTAATTTGTACTTGCTTTGATGGTACAATGGCCAGGAACTGTTTGTTTCAAGGGGGTCTGTTTCACCTCTTTGTTTCATTATGGGAACAAATCTCTCATATTGTTTGTGTCTCCAGAGCCATGCCAGAAGTCTGCAGTTCTTGTCTTCCTGCACAGAACCGTTTTGCTTGGCTGTGAGCACAAAAGCTCTAGGGAGGCACTGTCTATTAAGGATAATTCTGTTTCAGCCTTATCCAATGCTTTTTGTCTTTTGTGTGGCTCTCTTGCACTGTGTAGTTTGGCTCTAGTTATAATCTGTGTGCCTCCGGCTTATGAAATTTTGTGCTGGTTCAGTTACTTTACAGTGGTCATGTTGCATACGTTCTTTCTCAGCAGTTCCCAGAGTTTATATGTATGTACTGATCTAACCTGACCTCCCGCACACAACCAGCTCCAGAATTTTGTGCGGTCATTCCTGAGCAATCTGTATAAATCCAGGTTTGCATTCGACCATATCTGGGACCAACTGCAAAGCACAACACCTGTTGGAAGTGGAGATCTCAAAGCGGATTATGAGGGAATTGGAGTTTTCAGAAGCTCCCAAGCAGGTGGTGCCACACAGCACAGTGCTCTGCTGAGGAGACCTCTCTAATCTAGCCCTGAAACTGGTGACACTACTAGGCCTTGATGAGAGACAGTCCTAAATACCTTGGATGTGCTGTTAGTGGCCTGCTCTGTGCCACGTAGGCATGCTGTGTTGTTCAGTGCTGAGCAGATTTCTGATGGATGCTGGAGTGTTGTGCTGTAGCTGTGCCTGCTGCTCTTCAGGAGCAGAAAATCCCATTGACTTCCAGTGGCACTTCTAGAAGTGCTACAGATTTACTGAAGTGCTTCTAATAATCCCCTTCTAATTACCTTCTTCTGTGGTCCACATGGGTTGTTGCTGTTGCCACTGCTGCAGAATTGCGATTTGTATTACAGGAAGTCTCAGAGATCCTGAAAAGAACCAAAGCCCTATGGTTCTGCATGCTCTCCTTGCAAGTAGTAAAAAGCAGGCCTTGCCCCTAGATATTACAGCAACGGGCACTTTCTTTGTGATGCTCTGCAGAGAAACAGTGTATACCGAGGGAAGGATTTTATTCAGATTCTTAAGAGGATACAGTGATGAAGAGCTTCGGTGCTACACGCTGTATCTGGGATGATATCCAAAAAGCCCAGATGTTTAGTCTTCAGTGGCTTCATTTTAAGCTATTAAATGTGGAGTTTATTTTTTGGTTGGAAGCTGACTCTTTCCCAATTTTCCTAGTGTATACTGAAATGCTGACTTTCCTGAGGGAGGCTTGATTCTGTTGGTTAGCCCATTAAGCAAGTGCAATGCACTTGCTCCGCATGTATGCAGCAGTGTTGGAAATATGTTATTTGGTGGGGATTTTTTTAATTGATCGTCATTATCTGGGACAAAAATGCTTTGATGCAATAAATGCAAATCTCAGTGACAGAATAGAACGGTAAAGTTGGCAAAGTTAGATGAAGTTGCAGCATGTTGCCTGAGGGAGGAAAAGGCTGCCTCGTACTGTAGGCTGTTTCCCATTGAGTCAAACCATCATGTTTTGCGTGATACCTTTCATCTGCTACATCTGCTTGTCTCTAGATAAAGACAAAAAAAAAAGGCTACTTTTTTTTGTGTGCAATGTTTGTCCCAGCCGTTGACAGAGGTTAAAAGAAGAGGGAGGGGGAGTACACACACACAAAAAAAAATCCCACCAATAATATATGAGAGCAGGGTGATGTGATATCATTGTGCCATGTATTTGTAAATACATCAGAAAAAAATACACGTCTCAATTAGGTTAAGGCAAAGATTTCTTCAGTGAATGTTCCTGTTAATTTTAGGAGAGATGCTAACAACTTCAGATACTATAGGCTTCCTCTTTCCAAATGTATCCATTGCTAGAGCCCCACACTGTCTTCCAACGCAGGGAAGAGAGGGGTTGAGACTGAGGCTGTTGTGCCCCTCAACAAAGTACTAGAGAGGCACTCCCCATTTCCTTCAAAAGCTCCTAGCCCCGTTTGGGGGAACCAGCACCTCTGGGTATTGATTTCCTGAGGGATAAAGCTGCAAGGACGGAGAGCAACAGGCCAGCAATAAAACAAGCAGTATGCAATCTTTGTAGTACAATATTTATACACTAAGAAAGCACATGCATGCATGCCGAGTATTCATCTGGCTAATTCTTGCTGTTGACAGGAATCAGACATTCACTCTCAAAACATTTACACATCTCCACATTGACAACACCAACATCCATTTTGGTGTCTGCAGGAGGAGAGCACTGCAGCCGCTTGCCTATCAGCTGCCTTGCCTGTTACACTGAATGTGGGTGGGCCATCAATCCAGGGACTGACCAAGACCCTACATGCAGAGGGGTTTGAGAGTTGCTTCTGCTTCCTGAGAGACTGAAAAATAATTTTACGTTGCTGTTCTTCTGTGATATGGTGTAGGAGCATGTAAAATGTCTTTTTTCTCTTTATGAGCATTTTGGCTTCTTAGACAAGATATGTTTTCTTGGTTTGTGTGTCCTGGCAAAACACGCCCCTGCTTTCTCTTTAAGTCTTGTTTATTTGATGTACCAAGCTGATACAGAGCTATTATCAGCGAATACACTTAGGTCCTACCACCGCCATGTACTTCACATTGTTATTACAATTTTTCGATTTTTATTAAATTAAATGCTCCTCATAAATGAGAGAATATTATAGTATCTGAATCATCCTCACTTTCAATTTTAAAAGAGATTAAGACTTTAACAAATAACCCCACATGCATTTATATTCTGTTGTTAAGTACTGAAATATATGAGGGATGCTCCAGAAGTAATGCCTCCTATTTTATGATGTTGGCCCATGATGTCAGAGGTGGTTGTTGGTGGTACAGCAGTAGAGATTGAACCTTCCCACCAATATTTCATTACATTTTGTTGCCATGTGACAGATGGCAGCAAAGGGGCAGTCTGACAGAATCGAGTCAGACTTGGAAGTGTGTATGAAGCAAAGAGGTAGAACAGAATTGCTCCATGTGGAAAAAATGGCACCCACTGACATTCATCAGCATTTGCTAGAGACCAAACAGTGGATGTGAACACAGCGAGGCGGTGGGTGGTGCATTTCAGCAGTGGTGACAGCAACTGTAGGTCACCTCATCTGGTGCAGATTTTTATGATCACAGCATGCAGGCTCTTATTCATCACTGGCAAAAATGCATAGATAATTGTGGTGACTATGTCGAAAAACAGTGTTCTATCAAACAGTGCTATTGTGCTTTTTGTATCTGTTGTAGTTTCCATGGATGTAAATAGCAGGCATTGCTTTCAGAGCAACCTATGTATATACCTTTCTCTAAACTTGCTTTGTGGGTTGGAAGTTGTTCTCTCCTTTATTTTCTTTCATTGGCAATATATGGCAATGATTTTACTCTTTAGTTAAACCCTTAAGGTTCTCCAGAGACCATAAACAAAATGCTTGTATGTTCAAAAGATGCCTGAACACTTAAGTAGAGCTACTGAGGAAAGTCGTGAGTGATGTAGCTCTTTGCTGATAACACTGTGTATTAGATGCCAGCTTAGACATGTCAATAATGGTCATTGGCAACAGCTGGTTACCTCTGTCTTTCTAAGGCAGGTGCTGGTTTTCCCATCTCATCTGTAATGATATTGCTACTAAAACTCCCTTGATACTTGCTCATTACACAAAGTTGAGAAGCGTTAGGCAATTATACAGAAAAGTAATTAGGTGATCCTGGAGTCTGAGAATCAGGGAAAAATCCAATAGAAAAAAATATATCTACTTAGGAAGTAATAGGAAAAAATATGCAGTAGAATTTGCAAGTTTATTTATAGAATAAGGAAAAAGAGTAACAGACATATTAGATCATAGAATTGTTAAGGTTGGAAAAGACCACTAAGATAGTCTAATCCAACCATCAGCCCATCCCCACCATGCCCACTAACCATGTCCCTCAGTGCCACATCTAGCCTTTTCTTGAATACCTGAAGGGATGGTGACTCCACCACTGCCCTGGGCAGCCTGTGCCAGTGTCTCACCACTCCTTCTGAGAAGACATTTTTCCTAGTGGTCAATCTGAACATTCCCCGAATAGCCTCCTCTTCTGCAGACTGAACGATCCCAGTTCCCTCAGCTGCTCCCCGTGAGACTTGTGCTCCAGACCCCTCACAGCTTCACTGCCCTTCTCTGGACACGCTCCAGGACCTCAGTGTCCTTCTTGTAGTGAGGGGCCCGAAACTGAACACAGATGATCCTGTAAGTGCCAAAGCCAAAAAATGAGCACAGCTATGAAGGCAACAAAGGTGATATAAGGATACATCACTTGAGAGCTTTCCAGTGTATAAACAATAATATTAGCAAAATTTGGTGAGTCACTAGTGTAACCCCACTTGGTCACCTTGTGTTGGGTAATAGTCATCCATTCAGAAATTCAGAAAGTGTGGGATAGGTGAGTGGACGGTGGGGTGGGTTGAGAACTGGCTGACTGGCCGAGCTCAGAGGGTTGTGATTGGCGGCGCAGAGTCCGGTTGGATACCTGTGACTAGTGGTGCTCCCCAGGGGTCAGTGCTGGATTCGGTCTTGTTCAATATCTTCATCGACAACCTTGATGAGGGGATACTAATCACCCTCAGCAAGGACACTGATGATACAAAGATGGGAGGAGTGGCTGACACACCTGAAGGCTGTGCCGCCATTCAGCAAGACCTGGACAGACTGGAGAGCTGGGCAGTAAGAAACTAGATGAGGTTTAACAAAAGCAAGTGTAGAGTCTTGCACCTGGAAAGAAATAACTGCAAGTATCATTACAGGCTGGGACATGACCTGCTAGAGAGGAGTTCTGTGGAGAAGGACCTGGGTATCCTGGTGGACCGGTTGGCCATGAGCCAGCAGTGTGCCCTGGTGGCCAAGAACACCAGTGGGATCCTGGGGTGCATTAAAAGGAGCGTGGCCAGCAGGTCAGAGGAGGTGATCCTCCCCCTCTACTCTGCCCTGGTGAGACCTCACCTGGAGTACTGTATCCAGTTCTGGGCTTTCCGGTACAAAAAAAAGAAGGATCTCCTGGAAAGAGTCCAGTGGAGGGCCACAATGATGATAAAGGGCCTGGAGCATCTCCCCTATGAAGAAAGGCTGAGTGACCTGGGCCTGTTCAGCCTTGAGAAAAGAAGACTGAGAGAGGATCTTATTAATATTTATAAATATCTTAAGCATGGGAGACACAGGGACATGGCCAACCTCTTTTCAGCAGTCTTTGGGGACGGGACAAGGGGAAATGGCCATAAACTGGAGCATAGTAAGTTCCATACCAATATGCAAAATAACTTCATGGTGAGGGTGACGGAGCATTGGAACAGGCTGCCCAGGGGCGTTGTGGATTCTCCTTCTCTGGAGATAGTCAAGATCCGTCTGGACACCTACCTCTGCAGCCTGCAGTAGGGAGCCTGCTCTGGTAGGAGGGTTGAACTCTATGATCTCTAGAGGTCCCTTCCAACCCCTATAATTGTGTGATCCTACAGAAAGACCAAAGATGCCTCTTCTAGTCTCTGTTTACTAGCTGTGTGAAAGCTTGTTGTGGACATGAGTTTCAGCGTGAGAAAGTTTCCTACATGTTGGTACTTCTGCAGAGAGAGTTGTCCTTTGCCTGGTTTGACCCCTAAATGCCTCATAGCCATCATTCAGGCAGTTTCACTGTAGTCTCTAGTTTTTGTCCTTCATCATACCTCTGCAATATGTGACTGCTGGGTATTGTACCAGTAGGTGATTTTAAATGCAAGCTGACAGTCAAAATAATACTAAATAGCTACCTTAAATCACAGAGAGAAAGGCTTTTACTTAAGGTTAAAACATTATATTATTCCCTTTATTCTTTTTCATATACTTGAGGTATGTGGCCTGTAATTACAGGAAAACTTCAACAGGTTCAGAAATTCAGATTAGATTAAAAGACAACATTTCAGTTTATCTGCATCTTCCACTTACGTAGATTGTAAAATTATCTTGAATCTGAAAAATGGATTGGAGATCTTGGACAGAGATTTTCTGATGTGATTTCTTCTCCATTTTTTATCTTTTTCTTCTCCTTCTTTCTCAGCCTGGAAAAATAAAGCTATTTCTAGGGTACTGTAATAATAGCATTTTTTGAACTTCAGGCTACAGATAAATGTGGTAGACATATGATGAGAGGCTCAGAGGGGGAAACTAGTATTTAACCACAAAAGGATCTATTGCAAAAAAAAAAAAACAAAAAAAAAAAAACCACCCTATAAATAGCGATGGGCAATATATTTGTCCTACTCTAGGGATACTTAAATACTGATTGCTTGAAATACTGTCTAAGACTAAAATCTATGGACACTGAACCTGCACTGTCTGTTACATTGGTTTTCCTCTGACCTGTGTGTTGTGGCTTATCATGTTCTGTGCTCCCCATCTAGCAAACCCTGTCCTTGCTCATACAGGAGTAATGGTGAGAGTTAAAGGAGGTGTGACACTCTACTTCCCTCTGACAGTTTTTACCCTCATTGCCAAAATATTAAAATGGTATAGAGCCACAGGGCTCAGTGTGTCTTTGGGAAGGGAACAGATAAAGGAAGAATTTACACTGCAGAACTTAATCCAGATTGGACACTCCTGGGCATCACAGTGCTCTGCCATGCAATTTCCCTAAAATGTCAATCCCTACATGATCTGATCTTGCCTTGAAGAAGTGAGGAAGGAAGAATGAGAGAAGCACTGTCCCTAGAAACAATTCCTTGAAAGCACACTGACCTCATGCTCAAAAAGTCATTGGTCTTTTAGCACTGACAGGATGGTAGTGTCATGATTCTTTTCTTAGTATCCATGTCACAAAATATTCACAATGTATTGCTCATCTCTGCCTAGATCTGCAAGCCATGTTGAGTGTTGATGAGTTGGAAAAGGAGCTCTTTTCATGTTATCCAAAACGTTTATCATAGCTAAGGTTGACATGTCAGAATTGGCCAACTGGCATGAAAAAAAACATTTCACTTCTTGGGAAAGTGCTATCTCTTTGCTGCCTCTTAGAAACTATAGTTGTTTTCAGAATTACAAGTGGTTTGCATAAGGAACATAAATTGCTGTGCTCTTTATCACTGCTTACTGTATGACAAATATACAATCCAATTTTTCAAGTGTGGTGTCTTGAAAATGATTATGTATTTGAAATGAAAACCATTTCAGTACTTGAGCATCATCTCTCTGGAACAGGCTGGATAATAGCATGTTCATCACCTTGGGTTATTTTAATATTTCCTGAAGTCTGCACAAGATGCTTTCTATTTTCTTGTCAAAACATACTGAAATGAAAATTATTTTTAATAAAGTACAGTAATCACAGTGTGATCACCAAGTGCATCTTCTCTTGTCAGATTGTTTCTTCCCACTTGTATTTGCAGTTACTTAATGTTATGATTGCCAAGCAATCCAGCATCGAGAGGAAGAGAATGGAATATTTCATTTCTGACAAAGAGCGTTGTGTGATTCAGAACATCCTTCTTTGCCTCCTAGAATACTATCACTGTTTAAGCCTACTGTTGGAAACGCTGACTAGTCAAGGACTTCATTTTTTTTCTGCAGTATTTCATTGCTCTCTTCCATAAATACACCATACACTGAAAGCAGAACTCCCATTGACATTCTGTTTTTCCTTTTCTGTCCCATAAATACTGCTGGAGTGATGTGCCATGCCTGCAAGGTGCTTAGTGTGACTGCTAACATCATTTCTGACTAGTCCACTGCAGTTAATCTTACAGCTTCTTAGGGTACATGCCCCCTTTATGACCAGCTGGTGAATAACTTGCTTGGCTTCAGGTAACATCTGGTCCAGTCAGGAGAGACAACTGTTTGTCTACACAGGAGATGAAAGCTTTCAGAGGTGATGGCTGAATGATTCTTTTCTAAGCTGTTTCTCTACACCAAGTTTTTCACTCAAGTTACTCAGCTCTAAAACAAGTGATGAACAAATCTCAAGAGATTTGGTTTCATATCTTACTCAAACATTATCCGAGCTAAGTTAAGCTCTGGATCCTACATAACTGAGCATGAAACCTCATAAGAACAGACTTTCTCATGAGAGTGTCAGTGTTTCTTGCTGGCCAGAAATACCAAGAAAATAGTCTTTCTTGTGGTATTTTGGAACTTCAGCATCTGGACACAGCTGTAAAATCAAAGAGGAGAGTGAATGTGAAAATATGAAAAATAATTGTTTAAAAAGTCAACCTTTTTTAATTTTTGGCTGTGAGGCTCATGTCTAGTTTTTGGTGAAGCTATTAATTGATATCATAGATCTGGATCTGAAAGTGAGAGAACTTAATCTGAAGTGCAAGTTCTGGCTGTTTTCTTGTGGTTATTGCAAAACACTAATGCTTGTGAGTCACAGTATTTCTTCAGTCAAGGGAAGAAACTGTTGTTCTATCTTTCCCTCCCTTTTAAATAAATATGGAACTTAGAACTGCTTTTGGAGAACTCATTTTTTGGGAGAACATTTTGCTTTCTTCAACACCTACTTCACATGAGAAATTTAGCTTAGCCCCTGAGCAACAGTGAGTGCCTTATGCTAAACAAATGTAGTAAAAATAATCTTAATGATTACAGAACTTATACACCAGTAAGAAATGTTATAATACTAGATAGATGTAATATAAAATCACACGTTTGTGTATACAGAAATTTTAAATGCGAGCTATTGACCTATTTAAAAAGTGTTTATCTTGGTTTTGGATTTTTACAATGAATCGATGGGACTTGCAGAGAGAGTAACTTCCAAAGGCACTGATGGAAAAACGCATTTATCTCTTGTCCTTCTCCCACTGCAAGAATTACAATATGTTCTCTTCTTCATTCAGCCTGCATTTAGTAACTTGAGCAATGAGACTTCTATCATTTGCTTTGTACAACTCACCTAACTTTGCATTGTTAGCAGAATACAAGGAAACAATTTTTAACTTTTCTCTTGGTTTATTTTTGCCATAATTTTTGTTCTTTGGCAGGTGCTTGTGAAGTCTTACATCTCAGTATTTACACTGATCATAATTTGGTTACTGTGGGTACATACTCACCTTCAGGATCACTCTTAAGGCCTCAAACACTTGACATATTTTTTAGGAGTAATCAAATAGAGTTCTACTGGATTTTTGAGGGTTGCATTTGTGCTCTTTCCAGAGTTTTCTCCAGTTTCCCAGTCTTTATGGTTCTGAATTGACAGTAATTCAGCATAAATACTGAGCAAGGGTCTTCAAGTGCAATATCACTTTCTTGATCAGTACACCTATGAAATTTGTCCTGCTCCTCCCTCTACTCCTTGCTGTTGTTATTGCAACCATATTTCAAAAGAGTTTTTGTAAGGTCCACTTCTGTTGCTCTTGAGAGAGTGATTTTGAAGAATTACTTTCCAAGAGAATATAAATAGGTGTATATTTGCTTATTTAATAAGTACTTCTTTTCCTCAACCTGAAATTTTATAGCATTCCTGGTACCGTTACATTTACTTACTAGAGATTGCAAAAGGTTTGAATTTAATAACAGTTTAAAGTATAAGAAAGGATCATCACAAGCTCCATACCTAGTGTTTTTGCCTATAAATATCATTAATTAGTTGTGCAACTAATAATAACCTGCATTTGTATAAACTCTGTTTAAATCAAAGTAATCAAATACTCAAATTAAGAATGTGTTTGTAAACAGATGTCTAAAAATAGTTTGTTAGTTACCTGCTGCTTTTCTCAAGTTCTGTTGTGATAAAGGGGATTCAAATAATGCAAGAGGTTAAAGAAATCACTGCAGGAATATAATCTAAGTGACAGTTTCGTGCCATGTTTCCAGATCAAACTAAAGCAAACAAAAAATTCAGCTGTATATGCATACTTAACAATGTAGGTGTGTCTCTGGAGGGTGATCTGAAATGAAGGGACTGTCTTTTCTTTCTCTCATTTAAGACTCTCAATTTCCAATTATTTTTCTAACTATATGTTAGCTGTTTTAATTAAAATGTGATGATTCACCACTTTCTAGTCACCAAGAACATTGTTACAAAGTGGGGCTTTAAATACAGTAATCATTTAGACAATTCTACCATTACCCTGAGCATTTGGAACTGTAGAAATATTTCAGCACAATCAGAACAATGAAAGAAAAATCTGTTTTCAGTAATTTTGTGTTCAAGGGCGATTCAACCTCTTTGCTTGGTAGGTCTAATTTTCCAAGGCTTATAAGACTTTAATTTGATTCTTTATCTGAGCATAAAACAAAGGCTGAAAATTGCATAGTAAATTACTGGGTAATCGCTTTTTGTGGACTACCTGATTGTCAAAATGAACACTACTTTTTAAGAGAACCCTAAGTGCTGGGCAAATGTGAGCTTTATAGCTAAAATTGACTTATGTTTAAATGAAATCCAAGTGCTTTCATCTAAGCATGAAGGACAACCACTTCGCTGATTATTATATATTTGCTGAGTTACGTATGTGTAAATATATTAGTATTTGTGTAAAAACTTTGCGCTGGTGCCTTCAAATATACTCAAACAGATAAGTCTGGATGTGACATCATAAATAATAAAAAAGTAGTCAGGATAAATGTATTTCATTCTGTGATTTCCCAGGTCAACAGGTAGTTTTGACTGCTGTCTCTCTCCGAGGCAGATATTTCTCTCCTTTTCAGAGCCCAGTTTGGGAGTGATATTCAGTTTCCAAACTTTGAGCAATGTTAACAAACACACTGATTAAAAAAAAAAAAAAAAAAAAAAAAGGAAGCATTGTCTTAAAATCACTGCGCTCTTTTTTCTAAATGCTTTATACTTCTTGAAGACATGACATGCATTATATACTTGATCTTGTCTGTTCTAGATTTGAGGTCTGATACACAGAATTCTAGATGGCCAGAAACAAGATGTAGGAACTTTGCTATGTTAAAAAGATACTGATTGGAAGCAGAATCCCAGATTGGCCTGGTGTGTCAGCCGTAGAAAATCAGTTTTAAGTATAATGGAACTGTTGTAGTTGCCCATAACCAAGTTTGAGTTCATCTTTATGTGCTTGTTCAACATTTCCATTTTTATGCAAAATTTACACAATTTTTATGTTTCCTGCCATTCAGACTGGATGCATTCTCCTATTTCTGCAAAGATCCTAGCTAATGGAAACAAAGCATCATAACTTCTGGTGAAGGGAGCTTGTTGACTTCAGTGGAGCCAGAGGAGCTCCACTGTATGTATGAGCTCCCCATCAGTATGTTTAGGTACTTCTCTAAAAAACAAACAACAACAACAAAAAAACAAGATTAGTTGAATGAACATACACACTCCATTCCAGTGTGTATAAACCATCTCCTCTATCTTCTCACTGGGTGCATCACTGATCCTTTCCCCTTATTTCTGCGTGAGCATGTTGTTGCAAAATGCAGAGTTCTACTTGCCTTGAATCCCAGTGATTTAAAGCAGTACCTGGCTAGGAGTCAGATGTGACGTTTGGCCTTGTGGCAGGGCAAAGCTGAGTTTCCCAACCCCAGCTTGTCCTCTGTCGTTCATCACAGCTTCTTCTTTCCCATACCTTGCCAGAGGCTGCAGATCTCCAGCTCAGCTGCATGCCAAGGTTCCACACCTTACTGCTGGGAAAGCGCGCTTCTCCTGGCCTTCATCGTTGTTTTTTCATTTTCCTTTATTTTCACTCATGTCACTGCATACTGGGGCTTCCACGTGTGAAGGACTCGTGCCCACTGGGAGCACACCGTCATCTGTGCTACCGCTGTAGAGTTTTGCCCTAATTGTGGGGACAGCATGCGGCAGGTAGCCCCTTAAATTATTTGGTGTTAACTTTAAGTACACGATCAGTCAGGGCAATTCAGAGTTTGATGTCTTAGAGCTATACACACCTGCAATTACTTAAATCCACAAAACTGCACCCACAGGTATTTCCAGGCACAAAAATGTTGGCATAAAATTAGAGGCCATTTCCTAAAACCTGTGCCTAAATTTTGATGATATAGTATATGAGGGGTTGTTATTTTGAAATGGATTTGTGGAAAGCAATTGAAAATCTCCAGGCATCCCATCTGTGTTTAAAGTAACAACAATAACAAAACTTTAAATTAGCATAGGAGATTTAAGACATTTCAGGAAAACATTGATTAAATCTGCCAATGAAATGAATGTGTTTGGCGAGTGACCTAATTAGTGTATACTTGGTTCTTTTTCACTGCACTGCTTACCACTAATTGCTGTTCTGCTGGTCTTCTCCTGACAAGTAAGAAAAAACAAGGATGAGGGATTTGTTGAGGAAATAGTGACATTCAGTTTTAATTCATTTGAACCTGCTGCCAAGCTTAATTATGGAGCTGCGGAATGGAGAGCAGGAGGCCCCCAGCCGCTGGGGTTGTAGGAGACGGAGACGTTTAGCGTCTGCCGGGGTATTTGGGTAGCACTTACTGCAGCGAGCTATAAACTTGCGCTTGCTGATGCTTAGCTGTTTTCTTTCCCCCACAGGTACAAAATCACTGCTTTTATTCCTGAAATTTAATTATTTAGCTCTAATGGCATCAAGCCAAAACAAAATTACAGGCGTTTTATTTCTTGTAGGAAAGGTCGAACAATTAATCTAGATAGTCCTGTCTTGCTTTCTGGTGTGTGGGTTGTTGGTTTTTTTTTTTTTTTTTTTTTTTTTTTTTTGTATTCACATTTACAAACTACTCATACATGTCATTCCACAAAAGAACTTGGGATCCCAGAATCGTTGCAGCCAAAGTTACCTGTGCTGTAAGTGCTCTTGATCTAAGGGGGTTGCATTGGTGATAAATTCAATTTCTGACTCTCCCAGCAGCAGGGGATAATGTAGCTCTCCCTATTTGTGCCTTGTGCTCTTAAAGGAAGAGGGCAGGATGCCTTATGAAGAAAGAGGAAATAGTTTTGGTTTTAGTTTCCTGTGGCGGATATAGAATCTTGTGAGCAATCTGGAGGTCCTGGTACAGAAGCTGCACGTGCTTTACATGATGTTCTGCACAAAAACTGGAAAATAAAAAGATAGTCCATAGACCAGAATGTTCATGAGGCAGCGATCAAAATAATAAGGAAAACAATACAAAACAAAACGCGAAGCCAAGTTCTGGAATTTAAAATAGGAGAGGGTGGGGCTGGTGGGTTCTGCATTTGTTTTTCAGAGAAGGAGAAGCAATACAGACATTTTCTTACAGCAGCAGCATCCAATTGGCAGCCCCTGGTCTGAATCTATCCCGAAGGACATTTCCAGCCCGCCCGCTGCCTCCTCCCAGGAGAGCCAGGGAACGGCTGGCTGAGCAGGGAGCCCAGCCTGAGCAGCCAGAGCTGGCTCTGCACCTGCCTGGGCAGCCACCACTGCCTGGCCGGGGGCCAGGGCACATCCTGGCCTGGCTTGAAGGGCAGGGCTCTCACATCTTGGGTGCTCATCTGTGCTATGGGGAGAGTAGGAGGAGATGTCACAGCGGCCAGCCTTAGCTGCTGATTAAACTCAATCTACCCTGAAAGTCACATTAAAAACAAACAAACATATATATATATATGTATATATATAGCCTGTGCTACTTCCTCAGTGCCCAACAACAACAAAATAAAAATGAAGTGAGATTCTAAACAAATGAAAAACGCAAGTGTAGATCATCAACATAGCCTATAAACATCTACAGGGAAGAAGGTAAACTGTGCAGAAACGCAACATGCTTGTTTTTCTGTTCCATAGCACTGCAGAGTTCTTGTAAGGATACTTGAATGCTGAAGCAGCCTGGGAACTTGGCTTCTCATGCAGCAGATTGATGTGCTTTGGAGCGCTTTGCAGCTATGGAGTGATTTTGTCCTGATGTTCTGTGCGTGGTGGAGAGATGTGTTGGGAGCAGGGAGGGCCAGAAAGATGCTTGGAATGGAAATTAGCTTGTGGGAAGGAGAAAGAGCAGCTTTGCAGTGATGCAAGTAGTATTAATGCCAGAATGCAAAATGGCCAGCTGAAGATGCAAGATTTTTGTCTTGAGACTGTTGTTGGATCTATGACATGGATATCTTAGCCACCTGTGCCTATTGAATACATGTTTAGGAGAGATCCACTGCTTTAAACATTATGGACTGATGTTAATCTCCAATAATCCACTGTTAAATGTGTCTGATCCCTATAGTACAACACCAGAACGCTCTTAGACAATCCAGTTTTTGTTTACAAGCAGTAATTACTTAGATGAGAATACTTACTATGCTGTCTAGAAATTTATATTAAAAAATCACTTCCCTTCTATTACTGCATACATGAATGATGTGCTGCGCACTGATGATATATGTCAGATTCCAATGCTATTATCTGTTTTTAAGGGGAGTGTTAGCTTATTTTTGCACTGTCACCTCCAGGTTTTCTGGCATGAACACAGTGAGAAATAAAAAGAAATTTTATGTCCTGAGAAGAGCACTTTTCTGCCCTAAAAAAATCATTTGCACTGTGTTTGATCCAAGCCACCCCATGACTTCCCAACGCGTTTCAGGTTTCCCATTTGGCAGCTCTGGCTTCTTGACAGGATCTCTCCTTTAGCAAAATTGCAGTTGCCTCTGATCTGTTGCCCTCCCATAGGGCAGAGGCACTACAGGAAGCCAGGGAGGGCTCTTGTTCTCCTGTAGCAGAGATTTTTTGGTTCAGAACAGCATCAGCTTCTTTGCTGCTCTGCAGCTTGGAGAACAAGGCAAAGCAACCTGCCATGGAGAACAGGCTGGTTTCCAGGTGGTATGCTCTGTAGCATTAAAAAAGGGAAAATGAAATGGGAAAAACTGAATAGATGAAGCAACCTCCTCCCTATTGACCAAACTCCGGTGTGCTTTTTATGGCAGTTTATTAGATATGCCGTCCTGACACACAGTTGTTCAGATTTTCCCTGAATTTGTAGTAATGCCCTACCAAAAAAAAACCAAAAAACAAAAAATAAACCACCAAAACACTTTCCAAAAAGAACAACAGAAAAACGGATTGAGGAGAAAGGTTCAGATCTTGATTTTGTTATCAAAACAGTGCTTTTCAGTGTCTTCATAGTCTTTGTCAGCATTTTCTTTGACAGTCTTAGTGCTTTTTTTTCTAATTTCTTTTTCATTTTCTTAAAGCTTTGCAAATAAGATTTAAGCCAACAACAACAACAACAAAAATCCATACAAAGAATCATCTCATCATTGGTAATGCACACATACCAAAGTAGTAGAGAGAGATGTTTATAACCTGGGGCAAGGTGATTGCAGGCACACATTCTCATACACACATGTGGTGCACAGAGGAAGGCAATGAGGCCTCACATGAGGAGGAAGAAAGGCTGGCAAGAGAAATAAAAATGGATACGGCAGGAAAGCATATCTGTGGTTGCCTCCTGTATTATATGTATTGACCTAGTAAATTGAGATGTCCGCAAAGGAGCTGTGATACTATAAATATGCTTGCGCTAATATTATTAAAGCTTTCAGGCAGTTCAGCTTCAACTATACGGCTTCCAGGGGAGGGGTGGCCTCCAGCTATGACTTGGCTGAGCAGCATGTGCCTACCTGTGCCTCAGTTGCTCAGTAGGATGTAGGTTTGGGCTTTGAAAGGGTTCCCTGGATGGATTGTGAAATCCATGCAGCTGCATGGTGAGATTTTTAAGTCTTCCAAAATCTGTTGAAAGTTTTATGTGCAAGACATATGTGCTGTTAAGTGCTTAGAAGTTGTTAAAAGTTCATTTTGTGTCCTCTTTGCCCATCTTTGTGTCTCTAGATAAATAAAAATACTTCCAGGGCTGACATCCAGTAGGGGCGTAACAGCACTAGTCCTCCTGCTTGAGCATGCCAGTCTTCCTTGTTGCAGGAAAGAAATGGGGAGGGACACAGTGAGGGAAGAAAAGAAGATAGGAGTGGTTAATGAACTAAACTACTGCAAATACTGGCATTATAAAGCAACTTAAAAGCAGATGACCATTCCTTGCCAATCTGCCGGACGCACCTTCTCTAAGCTAATGCTCAGGAAATGCCCTGAAGCAGCTCCTGGTGGGGGCTCGGCCTTCATTCCAGGTGAGGAGGCAAAAGGGATGGAGTATGGGCAGGCTGTGACTTGGTTATCCTACTATCTTCTGCAGCTACCTGATGGCATCTGGCCAAATGCAGGTTCAGAGGTGCTCCCGCTTGCTGGACATCTGCTATGGGCTCCCTGCCCCACACACCAGGCCGCAGCTGGTTGCGGGGATGCAGGACCCTCCTTGTACAAAGCTTCATCCTTGTGTGATTAAAGGAGCAGGGAAAGAGGGCTGTTTTTTCATGATCTCAACCACTGCAAGCTGTAGATTTCTGTGACTGCCTTCTGTCAGGGCACATTTTCTGCAGAGACCGTTTCTATGTGGACTTGTATTGCACAATGGATGCAGGCAGCATCATGAAGTGGGGACAGCTGCCCAGCGTGGGGATGGTGGCTGCTCACCTGGGCAGGTGGCAAGGACTGTGCCTCCTCTTATGTAAGAAATGAGGCAGGAACTCACTGCACCAAAGCTCTGCCAAGGAAAGCATCCCGCTTTCCTATCAGGACAGGCAAAGGGCTGCCATTTGTCCCCACTCCTGCACACCTGGCTTCACTTTGAAGCCTCAAGTCATTGCATTTCTTTAGATCCTATTAGGTCAGGAAAGGACTAACTGGGTCTCAAGAAGGCAGGAGGAAAGCGAAGAGAAACTGAGGTGTGTTGGCTGCTGGTGGTGGAAGTGCTAACAGAAAACTGTGACACAATGTGAGAGAAGGAAAGGGCTTCCTTCCTTAAGCAATGAAATCTTGATCTATGTACATGCTCATGGCTAACGATAATGTCTATTTATTGTTTATTTTTTAGGTTACGGTTTTGTAGATTTTGACAGCCCAGCAGCAGCACAGAAAGCAGTAGCATCTCTCAAAGCAAATGGCGTGCAAGCGCAGATGGCAAAGGTAAGAGCAACTGTGTTATTACTAGTTTATCTGAGCTGTGTCTCATGTCTGAGCTGTGAGATTTCCAAGAGTTCATTTTGCTCCTGTTTTTCATGGGTTTTTGGATGGTGTATTTCAATGTTTACTTCGTCCTATGGTTCCAGCACCTTGTTTGCCTTGTGATCTATGTTCTCAAGGGCCATGTCCCATGCAAAAGGTTCTGTTCTGATTCCCCATTCCCAGTTCCCTTGGGGTAGGGCTATAAGGTTCAGAGCACTGCAGTGGCAGAGTGCTGGCAATGCCTTTGTGCTGGCCACACTGGGAAGCAATTATGTAGTTGTCTGCATTGGGCTCCATGGCTTTGGAATGTGCATTTGTCGATTATGTGCCTGGTGGGTCTCTCTGAAGGAGAGACTGCCCGAGCAGATGCAAAGTTTGCTTTATTTGTCTTGGTTTGGCTTCTCCTGTACCCTTACTTTATATATAGAATTGTACTAGATTTTCTGAAAGAATATTTGCTAGACATTGCCTGAAGGTCACTGGCATGTGTTGTTTGGAGAGGCTGCAGGAGCCATACTTTGCATCTTGTAGGAAGCATCCAGCAAGGTGAAATACCCTGGTTCTGGAAACATCCTTTGTCCACAAGCAAAGGGGCTACGGGGGTTACGGGAAATGATTATCATGTGCTCTGGCTGCTGCCTTTCTGAAGGTGTAATCATGTGTCTTTGGGCTCTAGACTGTGTCAGCTGGTGAAAATAGCCTCAGCTTTGTACTTTCGAAATGCCTTGACTCAGAATCACTAAAAGCCCTTAAGTATTGCCTGAGTTTGTCTTTGCAGAAATGACACTAGGCTGGAATCTTGAACAGTAAAAACAAACAGGTAATATGAAAACAGAGGCAAATCAATAAATACTCACAACACTTGAACATTTCAATTTAAAGTAGTACTGATGATTTAAACCTTTACTTTTCAATGATATCATACTAAAAACATCTTTTTCTTAAAAAAAAAACAAAAAAAAAAACCCTTTGTGGTAAAGGAGGTTCTTGTGCCTTCTACTGAACTACGGACACAGTGCCTTAAAATAATTAGGTATGATCCATGTATTTCTGTTTAACAGTGCCCCAGAATGCAAGCTAAGCTGTTTTATAGAATCATAGAATCATTAAGGTTGGAAAAGTCCTCTAAGATCATCTACTCCAACTGTGTACCTACCCCCAATATTGCCCACTGAACCATCTTCCATAATACTGTATCTACATGTTTCTTGAACACCTCCAGGGGTAGGACTAGACCACCTCCCTGGGCAGCTCGTTCCAATGCCTCACCACTCTTTCAAAGAAGTTTTTCCTAATACCCAACCTGAACCTTCACTGGCATAATTTAAGGCCATTCCATGTAGTCCTATCATTGTTGCCCGGGAGAAGACGCTGACACTCACCTCACCACAGCCTCCTTTCAGGGAGCTGTTAAGAGCGATAAGGTCTCCCCTGAGCCTCCTCTTCTCCAGACCAAATACGTCTGGAGAAGACTGAACAAGTCTGGAGAAGTTCCCTCAGGCACTCCTCATAAAACTTGTGCTCCAGACCCTTCACAGCTTTGTTGCCCTTCTCTGGACACACTCCAGGGCCTCAATGTCTTTCTTGTACTAAGGGGACGAAAACTGAACACAGTACTCATGCTGTGGCCTCACCAGAACTGAGTAAAGGCAAACAATCACCTCCCTGGTCCTGGTGGCTTTACTATTTCTGATACAAGCCAGGATGCCATTGGCCTTCTTGGCCACCTGGGTACACTGCTGGCTCATGTTTAGCCGAGTGACAGCCAACACCCCCACGTCCCTTTCCTCTGCACAGCTGGATCAACACTTCCTCCCAGCTTGGTGTCATCTACAACCTTACCGAGAGTGTACTCAATCCCCCTATCCAGATCATCAATAACAAGATGAAGCAGGACAGGCCCTAATACCAACCCCTGGGGAGCACCACTCCTGAGTGGTTTCTGGCTGGATTTAACTCCTATCACTGCCACTCTTTGTGCCTGGCCCTCCAGCCCATTCTTTACCCAGCAAAAATTGTACCTGTCCAAGCCACGGGCTTCCAGCTTCTCCAGGAGAATATGGTGGTAGACAGCGTCAAAGGCTTTGCTGAAGCCCAGGTAGACTACATCAACAGCCTTTCCCTCATCCACAAGGTAGGTCACCTGGTCACAGAAGGACATGAGGTTGGTCAGGCAGGACCTGCCTTTCATGAACCCATACTGGCTGGGCTTGATCCCCCAGTTGTCCTGCACATGCCGTGTGATCTCACTCAAGATGATCTGTTCCATAATCTTCCCTGGCACCAAGGTCAGGCTGACAGGCCTTTAGTTCTCCAGATACTTCTTGTGACCCTTCTTGTAGATGGGAGTCTCACTGGAAAGCCTCCAATCCTCTGTAACCTCTCTGGTTGACCAGGAACACCGATAGATGGTGGAAAGTGTTTGGGAATCACCTCCACCAGCTCCCTCAGCACCCTTGGGTGGATCCCATTTGGTCCCATGGCCTTGTGATGGTCCAGATGGAGTAGAAGATCTCTAACTATCTCCACCTGAATCACAGGGGTTTTATTCTGTTCCCCACCCCAGACCTCCAGCTTAGGGGGTAGAGTACCCCTACGATAATTGATTTATTGGCTCTTTGTTTTTATTGACGGGTGGCAATAAAAAGTATTTTCTTCAAAAGGATAAAAGATGGCACGATGAAGAATGTGAACAACTACTAAGGATTGTGCTATCTTTTTTCCTCAGATATACTGAATCTCCTTGCTAAAATATAGGCAATTTGATGAGTTAGTCAAGCTGCAAAAAAGAAACCAAAGACAGGAGATATATTTTATGCTACTAGTTGATCTCAAATAGTTGTTTCTGAGGAGGACTAAAATTATAACTACAGAAATATGTAAAGTTGTGGATTTAAAATTAGAGATGTAAAGTATAAGATCAGAAGATAAACTTATATTCAGTATTCTTAGGACATATCAGTTGTGATTCAGAACAGTGAGCAACTACAGCACTTGCATGTGTGGAAATACCGAAACCTAAATGTGACTTAAAATACTGTTTTGGAATGCCCAGTGTTTTGGGAGCTAACCGCTAAGTCTGATACTTTCAGAGTGGGAAGGCCTGGATCAGCCACTGAGGTTTGTTTTCTGGGGGGTCTGTGACTAGAGCCATTTGTGATTTTGAGGAGGCTGGCGTGTATACTTCTTGTTTGCATAAGGATGACTGTATTTTTAATATTTAGCCATGGTGCCTGGAATCTGAGATAGGTCCTTTATAGCATGTTTGATAATTCAGGATAAATATACAACTGACTTTTCCTATCTCTGAAAAAAATCAGAAACTATTTAGAAAAACACGGATTCAACGGAAATTGAGACAGCTCTGCACAAAGTACCTCACATTGCTGAGAAGTCAGGAGCCTGGGAAAGCAACTCTATCTGCAGTAACATGTTAGCTTTTGCAGATGTTGGAAGCCAAGTTGCATAACAGGACTGAAAGACAACACTACCTGCCAGTGTCTGAATTAACAGTGGGTGCTCAAAGAGCTCTGAAAAAAAGAGGTGGAAGAAGAATTTAACTTGCATTTCTGGAAATTGATCCAGAGCAGTTTTATTTTGAGAACTGCTTAAATTAGTAGTAAATGGTGGCAATCTCATGAAATCAAAGAAAGAAGTTGAAGTGTGAAGAAATAACCTAAAACATTTGCATGCTATCCCTTTGCAAAACAGAGTCAGAGTCAAAGTTCTTTATTTTCTCTTCTGCATTCCAAAACAGGGAAACGGCCCTTGCGCAGGGGCCAAGGAGAAGACTGTAACCTGTGTTCATTGAATGTCAAAAATCTTAGTTCAGACATGAATGCTTTTGAATGAAGGTGAACAAGGCGTTGGCTGGCTTTTCTTTGCACTGGCCTTCTCCAGTAGCGAGGCAAAGTATGCTGAAATGTCGGTGTATTCTGTGATGTTTTCCTGGAGAGAGACCTTGCTCGGAAAGAGAAGTTCTTTCTCAGTTTTAACACAATATAATTTTTCTCATAGAAATCCAGGAATCTTATTTAAAAAACAGAAAGCAGAACTGAACCCCCACCCATGTTGGCTAACAGAAGTATCTTGTGGATATTTGAGTAAAATATACTCATTTTATTGATGCTTAAATACAGCCACCTCCCTCATTTTTATAGCATTTGGACACCCTTTTGGCTGATTTTGTTTCGTAGTGCTGCCTCTGGAAGAAGGTTAAACTCTGGTGGATTGATGCTCCAAGTCCCATCTCTGTTGGAAAACTTGTCCCATCAAGGCTAATAGTTGCTGTAACCCTATGCAGGGAAAAACACCATTAAACGTGTTTGAATCTCTCATTTTGTTCTCTTGGATGCTGTTCAGCCTACTGCAAAGCAGACAGAGAGGATTCAGCAGAAGAGGAACAGCAATGCTGTGCTTACAGAGGTGACCAGGAGCCTGTGGATGGCTGCCCACCCGATGGGAAGAGGACATTCCCAGCCTCCTGCCATCAGGAGATTTGGGCACTCTTACACATATGCTCTCTCCTTGCCTCTTAAATTTTCTCTCACTTAAGTACCCAAAGCAGAAGTTTTGACTACTGCCACTCTCTTGCATCCAGTGACGTTCATCTAACTTGTCCATCATTAGCAAAAATCCTTACTGACACTTTGATTTATTGAAAAAAAAATAATGCTATGGAGCTGCTGACTGATAGTTTCTGGTCTGTCTCACTTCATACGTGTTTCTGGTCATCTCTGGAATCAATTCAAACATGCAGAGTCATTTGTCTGTGCATGTACTTGTCCATGCTTGTAGAGTCCTGGTGATTTTTTTTTGGTTTTTATTTTCATGCTGAAAATGTCGCAGCTGATATACAACCAGGTAATCTTGTAGGAACTGTTGATTTATTTCTCTCTTTTTGTTAGGAACCATACAAACAAAACAATGAAAAGATGATGCCTGCATGCAAGATTTATGCATCATTTTCATTTTTTTCTGTATTTTCTTGAAAAATGTTACAGACGGAACATGGAAAATTAATTAGGAGACTCTAGGTAGCACGTGATTTGGCTTATCCTAGTAGAGAAAAAAGTTAGTATACCACATGAAAAACATATTAATGAAATCTGTGTGTACATCTATTTTTGGCATTTGCAATTGTCCTGAAGAGCACTGAACAGTATATTCGTAGTGAGACTTCTAAATCTGCTTTGTAGGTAAGCTTTTAATGATACTGAGGAGTCTGAATTCGCCTACAGACTCAAGAGAAGCTAGTTCTCTAAATGACTTTGAGGATCTGAACTTCTGTCAATGCTGAAACCGATGGACAGTGCTATTGTAGGATTGGTCTATACCTATACATACACTTGTGGGATCTCACTACCATCTTTTATTTGCAGTTCTAGTCTGTTGTAAAGGCTATGCAAAGTGGAAGTTCCAGCAAAGATAGGTTATTGGAAAGAGCATGTAATGGCTTCTTATATAATGGCTACGTAGCAGCTGAAAGAAACGCATTTATCAAAAAGGTTTTTTTAATCATGTTGTTATTCCAAATGCATTTATAGGGATTAAAAAATATGTACGATGACTGTCTTACCTGGGTTTTGCTTTTTGTATGTAATACTGCCTTTAGACATCCTCATTACCTGTGTCAGGAATGTGGACACTGAGGAAGTATTTAATCAGTGTTGGTAGTTGTCTAAATCCAAGGAACATTTATTGGCTACTCTGCTGCAATAAATGCCATACAGAGTGTACGCCACACAATCTAGATCTGAAAAAAGGCTGTGTCAATAGACTCCAATGGGTTTTGTTCATTGAGAGAAATACAGAAAAGAATTTTGCGTCTTGTGTGATATTTTTCTCATCTCTCCATCATGCAGAAGCTTAAACACAGGGAGCAATCACCATTGAGGTGAAATGTGAAAGGGAAACTTTTCCCACAGAACAGAGCCAAGTATAAGAGCTTGTGAAAGGAGCAGATAGCTGGCTGCTCTAGAGTTAAATAGACAGTTTGTCTCCAAGGGAAAGGAAATCCCACAGAAGAATCTGGCACAACGAAGTGTGTCTGTGAAGAGTAGTCCGCCGTGAATGCTCCTTGCTGTCTTGCTAAAGCGTTTACTGTCTCACCCTGTACTTGTGCACAGTGTGTGTCCAACACTGAGCTGAATCAATAACAAGCCTGGGTTAAATTACAATGAAAAATCATAGCTGGGAACACGTGAAAGGTGGTTAGGTTCAGATTTGTAAATTAGAGATGCCAGTGTCTCTCTTTTGTTTGCTTTCTTTAACCAAGTCAGCCACACCAGCGGAGCTCTTTTTGAGCAATAACCACATGCCCAACAGCTTAATGTAGCGATACTTACCAAAGCTGTACCCTCCTCATCCTCTCACCTGTTTATCTGTGGTGTTGTTTTTCATGAGCTGCCTTTCACTCTTCTAACTCTTCCTGGCTGGAGTTGGCCCTTAGGTGCTATTTTTATAAATACATAATATTCTTTCATTCTTTAAAGAGTAGTGATTGAGGAAGACAAAGGCATTGTAGAGATGATAAATTATTTGTTTGTTATAGATTTTATAGGTTTTTGTTTGTTTGTTTGTTTGTTTGTTTGTTTTTAATAGGAAATTGTGCTTTTCCAAAGCCAGACGTTTTTTTGAGATGAAGCACTGAACTCAGGAATCAAATCACAGATGTGCTATAGCAAAGTGCTAATTTTAAGTTCCAGAAAATCTGAAGCAGCAGATGATTTTGTCTTTTGAGCTTACTAACAGTTAAGGCTGAAGAAGAGAGCAGCTTTGTAAGCAACATCTAATGTGATGAATTGGGATGACAGTGGAGATACACGATCCTAATGGGAGGACTTCATAGTCTTGTCTAGCCTAAAAAATGTCATGCTCCTATCTGAGAACTATCTGGTAGCTTATGATACTGTTCCTGTTTTTAGATATTCACAAGCAAACATAGAGTGCATTAGCGGGAGCCATTCTTCAAAGAAGAATATCAAGTAATCCTGATGATATTAAAATCCAACTGTCCTTTCAAACACGTATGTATTTCTCCTGAAATGATGTAGATCACCATAAAGGGGGATGTGCATAGGCAATGCTTGTACCACACCTGCCAAATTTATACACAAAAATTTCTTCAGAGGTTTTCAGAAGTGCTTAACTCAGCATAATTCTACTCTCCTGGAAGTGAATGGGACTTCACCGTTGATTAATGAAAAGGAATTAGGTCAGTGCTATGTTCCTTTGTTCCCAAAAATCTTAGCTCAGCACCCTTCTTAACCACTTAAGTTAGCTTAGAAAAATTTTATGGCACATACCATTATGTTTATACTCTACCTATCACCTCTAATAGACCTTGCCATGGCATTTTACTTCCTTATTCAAGTGCTGCTTTAGTTTCTAGATTGACTTGATTTTTTTCATACTGTAACTTCATCTAAGATTAAAACATTCTTCTGCCTTTGAAAATTGCAATGTAAATAATCAGTAAATATATCCATCTCCATGCTCCTAAAGCCCTGCACCACAGAACAGATGCTGGTAAGTGAAAGACATAGCCAGCATTTAGGCTGGAGAACACTGGAATTACTGGGTTCTTTTAGGGTTATGAACTTCAGCCAAACAAGAATTGGCCTTTTTTCATAAATACACATTGTTCTTGACTTTCCTCTGACTTGGAACACATTTGAATTGGTAATAATACTGCTGAAATCCACAGAGCTTTGGCAGTTAAAGCTAGAAAGAAGAATGGGGCTCCCTATCTTTAGCACTCACATAGCTATACATCTTGGAAGCTCTTACGCACTCTTTGCAAACCCTTTATGTTTACAGAACAGGAAATCTGAGTCTTGCAAATGAGTTAAACACTGGAGTCAGATTAATTCGTTTTTCCCTCCATACTCAGGAAACTCCAAACGCCCCATGGAGGAGTTATCTGACCACAACTATGCAGCTTGGGAATCTGCAGCTCAGACTGAGAGAAACTATGTTCTAAATTCAGTAGGCACGTCTTTACTCACCAGGAAAAAGCCAGTCCACACCAAAATGATCAAAAAACTGTGGTTTTAGAAAATATTACTGTGGTAGAAAATGTACGTAGCCTTTCTTTTCGTGACATATCATTTAATTATGTTCTTCTGTAACTCAGCATGAGGACGATGTTTTTGTAAGTTGAGAAACAAAACATCATTGTATCTAGCATGCTTCCTCAGAAGGAGGAGATGATTCACTTGATCATGAGTGGGAGGATACATGCATGCATTCTGGGGTACCACTTAGTCTAGGCTGAGACACACATTCAATAAAGTAATGTGATTTGTGTTAAAATTAAGCCACTCATAGGTTATTTTTCTTTGATTTGGAAAGCAGGTGTGCAAACTTCGGTAGCATTTCTTTGTGAGTGCCGTGTGACAGTTCATCAGCCTGGAAATATACAGGTGTGTTTTCTGCCAGTAAACACAAATCTACTTCTAATGCACATAGATATTCCCGTCGCACATATGCACCCCCCCCCCCCGAATATCTAAATGTTACAGTATTAGTGAATACTCTGCTTGCTTTTTCCTTATTAATTAATGCCTCTTATTCAACTGACATGTCTGAGCGGCTGGGCTGTAATCTGAATAAATTTAGGTTTATATGCAATTTTCTTCACTAACGAATGATAATTTTTATCACTGGAAAAAAACCCTCTGTTTTTCCATTGTATAAAATTATTAGATTAAGCTCCCTTCGTGACACATGCAACAAACTGAGTCATGATGACAGATAATTTCATTTTTTTTTCAGTCCTTGGACTTTCCTTTTATGCATTTATGCTCAGAAAGGGAGGTAATGATGAAATGAAGGCCAGAATTCTATTTGCAGTCACATTAGTCTGACTTAGGAGTCATCAGCATAAATATATGTGATAAAGAATGTAAAACTGGCCATACTGGGTCAGAACAAAAGTCTGTCTCACATCAGATTCACTTTCTGATAGCACACGAGAGCACTTGCCAACAGAGGAGTAAAAGGAACAGGCAAGTATTTGAGGATACTTACCCAGAATGTCCTCTGAGCCTCCAGCCATTTGCGATTTAGGGTTTCTTGAGCTTGTATTTAATAACCTCAAACTGTCCTCCCTGCCCCCAAATGAAGGATTTCTCCCACTTTTTTTCTCAATTTAAAATGTTGGCAGCACAGCATATAGCCATAAGAAATTCTTCAGGTTAACTGTACGTTCTTCAAAGAGGCATCTCCTTTGCTTAATTTAAACCTGCAATGCTGATTTCACTGATTGCCTGCTAATTCTTGTATTGAAAGAGACAGAAGGCTCTTGTTCTCTGTGAATCTTTTTCATGCCACTTAGGATTTTATAACACATGATCATAGCTTCCCTTAATCCCTGTTCTTTTTGTACTTTTATGAAAGATGTGCCAGCGTGTGCATGTGTAAATAAGGATGCAGTTCTTAGAGCAGAGGAGCAGTTGCTAAGTAATGAACATGAAGCACGGTAAAGTGTGTTTTGTAATGTCAGAGCACAGCTGATAGATAGGAAGCTTAGAGGGTCATTCCATATTGAAAGGCTGGCCATACTGTTAATGCTGCACATTGCTGCAGCCTGGGAAATGGGCACAGAGAACTTGGAGTATGTTTAGCAGATATAAGGTATTTTGTATTTTTTGTATTTTTAAACTTAGCAAAGTCATTTTCTTAAAGAACTGTCCGCTTTAGAAAAATCCACCCTAAAAATAATTGAAGTGTTTTTTTTTTTTTAAAGAAATCTTAAAAAAAAATCTATTCCTTTACAATAGCAAGTAAAGAATGTACATCCTAAGTATGAAGACATATTTTCAGTGCTGTGTCAAGAGAAAATGCATGCACACACACCTCAGTTAATATCTGTGTATGAGGCATTAGAAATGACTGCCTTTAATTCTGGGCTTATTTGATCTCAGTTTTCCTGGCATGTTAGATCAACTTTGTCTCTCATACTGCTGAACAGCACCTGAGACTAATGGAACCAGTGGGTTGATTTTGAGCCAATCCTGACACGAGATGAGGGGCTTTGCTGGACACTTCTGTAGGTACTCCCCTCTGTTCTACCTTGCACTTTCTGCAATGTTACCAGTGATCTTGTGGCAGATGCCTTCATATCTAACAGGAGGAAAGGAGTGCCACAGAATCACATTGTGTAGATGAATCTGTATTTAAGAAGTGTATATTAATGTTTTTCTGCTTTCTCTAGTGCTCAGGGAGGAAGATGGCACTTTGTATGTTGAGAGGCAGAGCCGTAATCCAAAATGGTAGACATGTGGAAGATCCTAGGTACTCTAATTGCTCATTTCTCTAGCTGAGGAGGCAGAAGGAGTCCTTGTTTGCTTTCCAAAGTAACCTAAGCAAGAGTATGTCCTGGGGACCTCTGGGAGATTTACATTTGCCAAAGCCACTCCTCCCACTGCAGGTTATTTCATAACATAGCAGTCTCATAAACTGTGGAGAGCAGTGAAAAATTTAATGACAGCAGCTGTTCTGTAAATGCATTTTTAGTTGGAAACACTGGACCTCCCACAGGTAAATACAGCATTAGAATGTTGGGACTTTTTAATAGTATTTGATAGGATGCAAATTTTTCCCCATCTTAAAATGGATAAATCTGTGCTTATTTTGAGTGCTACTAAGTAGCAGGGTGTATGTCTGATGACTGACATTTTTCAGTCAACTTCCTGCTTAGTAATTTTATCAAGACCCCCAAAAAAGAGAAATACTGAAGAAATGGAGTATGAGTTGTTCCATTTCTAAAGTCAGAAAATATGGGAGTTGAGATAGGTAAGGCCTGATGCTGGAAAGCTCAAGTTTGAATTCCTCAGAACAAGTGGATGTGTATTCCAGGAGCTGCCATTGAAGTCTGCACCTCAGACGTAATTTTCTCATTCACTTAAATCATTTATAGTTCTTAAATGATACTGCTGATAGGCGAAGAACATGCCTTGAAGAAAGGCTTTCCCATCTTCAAAGGCATCTTTGCGACTTTGCTATCCCACTCAGTTAATACAGATTGCTGTTTCAGTGCAGTATCACAATTTTGTCTCTCTGTATATAGACATATGTTTTTTTTTAATTTACACATGCATAGTTAATAAGTATCAAAGTAACTATATTTGTGTAACTATATGCGCATAGTTATGGATGATGATTTCAAAATATTCCAGAGAAATTTTCGTCATGTATTGCAATTCTCTTGAGTAGCAAAAAGAATTACAGTGGTATTTTTATGGTATGTATTGGTGGTGTCTGACTATTTAGTAGTAATTCTTGTAAGCACTGGGAATAAAATGCTGTGTGTTTTTTAGGAATGTGCTGTAGAAATTGGAAGGAAATTGGTGGTAAATTAAATCTTGTTCACATTCAGGCAATATTTTTTCCACCTGTCAGCAAAAACTGGCGAAAACCAAAACAACAACAAAATTGGAAAGTTTGAGATGAGATTTAGCGATTTACTGTCTGCTTTAACTGTGCGTATGGCTTGAAGGAGTGCTACACAGCCGCGGATTTTCCACATATCTCTGTAACTTATTTGTCCATTTTGCATAAAATATTGTGATCCCACTATTTCTCTAAATGGTTTCATAGTCACTTACTCTGATGATAACCTATTGTAGAGAACCAGGACTATCGTTTATATAGCACTGTTCAATTATAGCAATGCAGTCTAAAACAGCATGTGGAAGGAGGGGTCTTCACAGTGTCTTAACTTCCAAAATAACTTTTCCTGTGTTTAAAAGCTGTTCACCAGTGAAAAGTCACCTCTAATAGCAGCATGCCTGAATTCATGTCAGACCTCATTCTTACTGTTCTGCACATATTTCACATGGTAAAGCCATGATTTTAGTAAAGGCATTAGAGCAGCTCCAAACCAGGTCAAGTTCCTTCAGTGATGGGGTCATGGAGATCTCACTGCATTGCCCTCTTTCCTGTGGCTACTGAGCCTGCAGTAGTGAAAATATTTCTTTTTCAGAATAAAAATTTCATGAGCTGAAATACCTAATGGCTCTCTTTTGTGTGATCAGTTTTCTAAATCTTCTTGAACTTAGGCTTTCTATGTTGAAAAGGAGTGTTGGATGCAGACTCTGCTTTGCTTTCCTTGAAGTTCAAATAAATGGTTTCATTTCACATGACTGCATTATTGCGTGCTATTCACTTCTCTTGAGTATGTAAGTAATGTACAGATTGGCTTGCAGGAGTACATTGAAGAGGCCAGGCATCTTACGTCAGTCAGCAATTAGGTTAGTTACCAGGACACTTCTCTGCACTCATGTAAGCCTCGTTGTACTGGCTCTTTGATCGCAAGGCATCTGGGCAGCCTGATGCACACTTCTCTAAAGGATGCTGTCTGACATAGTAACAACTGTAGCACATTCCTCCCAGGAGCATCATCTACTATCTTATCCCTTATAATGGATTTTACTAGAGGTTTTTTCCATTCCTTTGATCTGGGATCTTTTGAATTTGTGGTAGCTGAGACCTGAAATGCTTTATACTGTGATGACAGCCTCTCACAAAACACCACACTCATGTCACCTGGTCTTAACAATCTGTAGATCTCATCAAGTACAGAGTGATTCCTGTACATACTATTTATTGCCCATTTGCTGATATTTCTTTGATAACTATCAAGTCTTTCACTTAATAGTTTGGAAAGTTTTCATAATGATCTTTGCCTTCACAAATGTCTTTCCTTCTATATCATCCTCCTTTGTTCCCATGCCAGTACAGTCCTTAAACTTTTCTACTTCTGTTGATCCAAATGAAGCATTTGCAAAGCACAAGCATATCCCATTTGCATCCTGCCTTTTGCTGTTGTAAATACACGATGTTCTTTTTAGGACACTCCTACACAATTCTCACTATCTCACTGTGATTACATTAATTTTGTATTCGAGCAGGTTTGCATCTGAACATTGCACATGCTGAGTAAAGCAAAGTGATGTTTCTGGGAGTGATCAATTCTTCCTGATTCCACTGACCAATAGCCCTTTTCTATACCTTTTCCACCTTCCATCTTTCTTGAATGTGGTTGAGCAGAGCTGTGCACTGTTTTTCAGAGAGGGTCTTTGTAGTGTTATGCTACCGTCTTTCAGTTGGGTAGTACCTTGCCTAATGGATTTACTCCCTCATGGCCTACTGGAAAGCACTCTTTTTAAAGCAGAAACTCTAATTTTTAGCAAGAGTAAAAAATACATTATTTTGTTTGTTGAAGTGCTATATTCTGTTTGTTCTCTTAAATCTTAGAATGCTTTACAAGGTTTTGAGTGAAATGCAAACGTTATATTTTATAAGCACAAGTTTTAAAGTGACCCTCCTGGCATATGCAAGTGGTTATGGCTAAAGTTCCATTATTTAGCTTGTTTTAAAGATTACATCTCCTGTCTGGCTGTTGTTTAACATTATAAATATGATGGCTCAGTTTCTTGAGCTGTGCAAGAGAAGTCTTGCCCAGTGCCGTAGAGTTTATTTTCTATCTGCGTATAATTCTAAAACCATCATAAGTATAACAGGAGATTTAGGAGATATCAGTAAAATATTTGTGTTTCTAAACTTCAAGTGCTTTCTATAAGCACCACTTGACAAGGAAAATTGGAAATGAGAAAATGCCAGTAGACGAGTCTCTGACATGTTATTAGTTACTGATATTTTTGTTCTAAACAATAGTTACTTCAAGCTTGATAAAATCTCAGATACGTTAAGGAACATGGCTTAGGTTCAATGGAGTTGGTGGGTTTTATTTTATTACCTTTAAAATTGTTTTAAAAACACACTTTGTATTATCTATGTGGATATTTTACTGCTAAAAAGTTTTAACATGAAGATAGAATGGTGAGAAATGTAGACCTGAGTTATAGATACAATCTCTGTAAGAAGCACACAAGTATTTTATCATTTCTATTTTCACTTTTTTTTGCTCAGAATTACTGTTCATGTAAATATTATGAAGAAAAGAATGTTGATACATGCAAAACTTATTTACTAGGAGAGTTATCTACCCTGCTAAAATTGGCACTCTTGAGAGATGCACTCTTGAAATATGTTTGTGTCTAATAATTCTTGCAGACAGCTATGAAATCTTGCTGTCCAAATATAATATCCAGATGACAGATACGTGTACAAATATTTTTTCAAGGAATCAATTTCAGTTGTTTTAAGACAGGACTGTTTAAAGAACTTGATTTTTGTAAGCAGGAGCACAAATATGGAAGTTTGGTGATTTAGATAACCCTCAGCCTTGTTTGTACTACCACTTAGAGAATCAGAATCATAGAGTAGTTTAGGTTGGAAGAGACCTTAAAGATCATCTAGTTACAATCCTCAGCCTTGGGCAGGGTTGCCACCAAGTAGATCAGGCTGCCCAGAGCTCCATCTAACCTGACCTTGAATGCCTCCAGGGATGGGGCATCCATATCCAGCACCTCAACACGCTCTGAGTAAAGAATTTCCACCTAACATCTAACCTAAATCTCCTTTCTTTTAGTTTAAAGACATTTTTCTGTGTCTTATCACTAACAGGCCATGTAAAAAGCTGGTATCTCTCCTGTGTATAAGCTTCTCTCTGGTACTGAAAGGCCACAATGAGGCCTCCCCAGAGCCTTCTCTTCTCCATGCAGAACAAGGCCTGCTCCCTTAGCTGTTCTTCATTGGAGAGATGCTCTAGCCCTCTGATCATCATGTCTTTCTTCTGGACCTGCCCCAACAGCTGTACAAGTTTGTTGTGCTGGAGGCACCAGACTTGAACGCAGTACTCCAGATGGTGCCTCACGAGGGCAGAGTAGAAGTGGTTCAAACACCTCCCTTGCCCTGCTGGCCACTCCTCTTTTGGCGCAGCCAAGGGTACAGTTGGCCTTCCAGGCTGCAAGAGCATACTGCTGGCTCATGTCCAGCTTTTCACCTACCAGGAACCCCAAGCCTTTCTCCACAGGGCTGCGCTCAAGGAGTTCATCTCTGAGTCTGTACATATACTTCAAATTGCCACAACCTGAATGCAACACCTTGCACTTGGTAATGTTGAACCTCGTTAGGTTACTATGAGCCCACTTTTCAAGCCTGTCCAGGTCCCTTTGGATCTCTTCCTTCTGTTGTATCAACTGCACCACTCAGCTTGGTGTCATCAGCAAACTTGCTGAGGCTGCACTTGACCTCACTGTCTATGTTATTGATAAAGATGCTGAACAGCACCAGTCCCAGGACTGACCTCTGGGGGACACCCACTTATGACTGGCCTCCACCTGGACATAGAACCATTGACTACAGCCCTCTGGCTGCCACCATGCAACCAATTCTTTATCCACTTAATAGCCCAGCCTTCAAATCCATCTCTCTCCAATTTAGAGATAGGGATGTGGTGCGGGACCATGTCAAAGGCCTTGAACATGTCCAGGTAGAAAACATCAGAAAACATGAGTTGTTTTACTGATTCCGTCACTCCACTGTAGAAGGCCACCAGATTTGTCAGGCATGATGTGCCCTTGGTGAAGCCATACTGGCTGCCTTGCATCACCTCCTCTTCTTGAATGTGCCTTAATCGTAGAATCATAGAATTAGCTAGGTTGGAAGAGACCTACAAGATCATGCAGTCCAACCATCCACCTACCACCAATAGCCCCACTAAACAGAACATCTAAACGTTTCTCAAACACCTCCAGGGACAAATAATATCTCTTCCAGGAGAATCTGTTCTATGATCTTCCCAGGAAAAGACGTGAGTCTTACTGGCGAGTAGTATCCCAGGTCTTCCTTTCTCCCTTTCTTAAAAATGAGAGTGATCTTTCCCTTTTTCCAGTCACTGGAGACTCCGTCTGAGAGCTACGACTTTTCAAATGTGATGGAGAATGGCTTAGTAACCACATCAGCCAGTTCCTTCAGGACCCTGGAATGTATGTCAGCCAGCCCCATAGACTTGTACACATTCAGTCTCATGAGGTAGTTTCTGACTTGCTCCACTCTTACAGTGGGAGGAATATTGCTTCCCCACCCACCCCTTCCCACCTCGCCCTTAGAGTTTCAGAGACATGTGAGGTGTGAGATGCCTGACTGGCAGTGAAGACCAAGGCAAAGAACTTGTTGAGTATCCAAGCCTTCTCTGTGTCAGTTGAAGCCAGTTCTCCCTTCTCATTTATCAGAGGGTGTACATTCTCCTTGGTTTGTCTCTTCTGACCAATGTACTTGTAGAACCCTTTCTTGTTTTTTTTTTTATATCCCTCACCAAGTTTAGTTCCATCTGTTCCTTAGCTTTCCTGATCCCATCCCTGAATGCCTGGACAGCATCCCTGTATTTTTGCCAGGTCACTGTCCCTGCTTCTATTGCCAGTGCATTTTCTTTTTATCTCTCAGAATGACCAGCAAGTCCTTGCTCGATTCTGCCTCCGCTGCTTGATTTCTTATGATGGGGGATGGAGAGCTCTTGTGTACTCAGAAAAGCATCTTTAAAGAGCTTGCAGCTCTGCTCCATTCCTATGTGCCTTAGAAGAGTTTCCCAGGGGATCCCACTTCTAACCATGTTTACTATCATATTGCTCAGAGCTACATAGTAGTGATTTGTGATTCTGAAGTTTGCAGTTTTAGAATATTGACCTATATTCTTGACCCAAAGTTAACATAGTTATTCAGTGTGCAATACTGGAATACAAAGTTCTGTTAGGAAATACGCTTGTCTCAAGATTTTGGTATCCTGTTTTCCAAGATGGTATGCTACTTTTGTAAAATCCTTTGTTGTATTTTACTAAGACAGTCTAGAGTTCCCCAGCCTTAACAAAGTAGAACTGCCCCTAATTAATCTACTTGCTGCAAATTAAAAGTCGATAGCTTCCTACAGTCTGTGGAGTTTAAGAATTGGGCCTTGTTAACCAATACTGGCCAGCAGCACTTTGTCAGGCCATTTCTGGTTGCTGAGTCCTTCATTGCTCAAGTTGAAATGATTGTACCAAGAGTATTGTTAACTTGTACTGCTCAGTTTAAGTGCAAAGGTTCTACACTTAGATTGTGAATGACAAATCAGATCAGGAAGCTCGTGGGAAGAAGTGTGCAGGTTCTAACATGTGAGCCATCTATTTCAAAGTAATAAATTGGTGATTTGGTTTTCCTTCACTGAAGGATAACCTTCCTTGAGTTGCTGCAGAAATTTTAAGTGAAAAACATGGAGATAGATGGTCTCCGAAGTGTCTGCCGTGCAATAACCTGGGTCAAAGTCCTGCAATATGCATAGATTTGGTGTCACATCTCTGTAATGAGCAGGCCATCTCCTCCTTGCAGGTGACTGAGTACTGTGTAAGAAGTAAGCGTGTTTTGTAAGGGACAGTGATTTAGATAAAAATGTACTTACTTTATTTAACAGGTAACAAATTTAACATTTTCCATTCTCCTTCATTACTTGAGCACCAAGTCTGTGCAGAGCTCTGTGTATGATACAAATTAAAAGCCAGTGTTTACAGTGAATAAAGTAATAACTGCAGGAAGAAAAAAATACTTGGATAGATTGACCAGAAGTTAGTTTCAAGCATTATGTATCATTCCTGCTCATGCGTGTGTGCACGGAGAGAGAAATGAAAAGGTCAGCCTCCTGTTATGGATACAATCTTTGTTCATCTCACTGTGCTGATTAAGTTTTTTTGATTGAATGTAAATACGCCTTAACTCTTTCCCAGCATGTACACCAAAGTGAACATTATTATAGAGAAGACAGGCATTCATCAGTACAATAGAAGTAATACTGGATGTGCAATACTATTTAGAGGTGGTGCATAGTGGTGTCGGGATGTATTTGCATCTAAATGAGCTGAGCATCTCTTTTCATACAGCTTTGATTTACCTCAATTGCTACAGGTTTTTATTCCTCTTGGGATCTGGGGAACTGTATGCCCATTATGCACTCATCTTCCCTTCGCATACTGCCTGCCACCTTCAGTCAGTCCCACTAGATAAGAATCTATAATAAAGATCTTCTACATCAGAGCTTGTTGCTGTTCTGTCAAGGCAGTTACTGTGTTCTGATCCTCAAGAGGAGCCATGACTGATGAGTATGGCATTTATTTAAGTACTAGTTCTTCCTTATGTTATGTATCTGAATCTGCTTCAGCATTATTAATGTATATGATAACACACAGAGTTTTTTTTGATTTGGCTTGGTTTTTACCCCTTTGCCTCCATTGGGGAACCAACAGCCAATTATTCTGCCTCCTAAAGATCTCTGTCAGACCCCCTCACTCACCGAATCTGTTGATTTCTGTTGAATGTTCCACATACAACAAGACATTCCATGTGTCTCCCAGTGTGGCTGTTCTTAGCAAGAATACATCTCAGCCCAGCTCTTTGTTGCACCAGTTGAAGTCACAGTAAATCAATACAAATCTCAGTATAATGTTAATGTATCTTGAAGGGTAATCAGAGTTTCAGCACTCTAGAAAGATTATAATGTAGAAAAAAATGGGGAAATAACATTTATAAATCAAAATAGAAAAGCATGTTGTGCTACTTGTTAAGAACTGTTGCTTTGATTTAATGCAGGATCATTTTCAAATCCTCCTTTGCATCATATAATCATGCAGTGAAATTTCCAATGTTCTGCAAACTATATAAAACTTTCTGAAGTATTTTAGCCTTAGAAAAGAGGAAGCTGTTATTTTGTGGTCATTGTTATTTAGATTGCACAACCTTCCAAGTTGCATTAGACACTTACCAAAGATGGAGGAATGTCATCCTACACCCCAAGGACTGCACAATCTGGAAAGGCAAAGGCAAGTACACAATAAGGTGTTAGCACAGTTGTGTGTGTGCTCCTCTAGTAAGAAATATAATTATCCCCACTCTCTTCTCTTTTTCATTCACTTTTCTCACTTCAGTGAAGGATTTCCTGTTTCAATTCTTAAATATTTACCCAGCTTTCATATATTTAATCTTATGATGTTAAACACATTTCCTTTCAGTGGAGCATCTCTAGTATTTCGTTTTTCCTTCCCTCAGCGATTCATTGGGAAAGTCTTGTCCTTCTGACATACCTAATCGGATTTGTCAACTCCTTGGTGCAGCCATGGTTTATTTCCATGAATAATGAGATACGGTGGTAGGGCATCTTGTCCTGCCCTAAATGAGACATGCCAAGCCAAACATGAAATGGAATGCCAAGCATTATGTCTTATATGTTTGTCAAGTGTGTGATCTATTTTATAGAGACCCAACTCAGTACACTGAAATATTTTACTACATGTGAACTTTAGCTTCTGTTAATATGATTGAAGTAAGTGGAAATGGAAATTGTCAGGGCAATTTAACAAAGAGAGCCTGTAAAACTCATTACATCCCAGGTAGTAAAATCACTTTAGAAGGCACATTCTTCAAACTTGAGCTTTATTCAGTAAACTGCATTGGTGCCTGACCTTTTAAGAGCTTTCTGTTCCTTGGGAGGGAGGAGGGGGAAAGGCCCTGTTGTTCAGAGCTACTTGCCTTAAATTATAAACAGCAGCCAGATTTGACTCCGTGCTTTAGATCACGCAGTGTGACAGATGATGCAACTGCTCCAAAAAGACAGTTAAATGGCCAGCTATTTCGATGAATTTGATGTGTATTTCATGTAATTGTATACTCCATAAAGCAGTAAAAAGCCAATGTTGTGTGCTGGCTGTATTTTAGCACAAAGTAAATCAAAGTGCCCATCACAAATTTGTAATTCAACTTAATCTTTTCAAGACCTAATGCTTTTAAGAAGCTTAAGTGATACCACATAGTGGCTGTGTGAGAGTTAAAGTTGTTTTTTGGAAAATAATTCCTGGTACAACCATCTCTAATTTTCTTAGCAAGTTACATCAGCTTTTTGAGAGTGCTACCCCGCCATGGCTGGGTTTCTTCTGTGCTGCAGTGTACCGTGCTCGAAGCATGCCTCACTCTGCACTGTCTTCACTGCTAAAGGCTGGGTTTTCCTGTTTAACTTGTGAATGAGTTGTCAATCCACTAGATAACAAATGTAAGCATATTTTTTTCTGCTTCTGAATCTTTCCCCATTCATGTGTCACAAATTCTGATTAGTTGAATACATGAAAAGCAAGCATATTGTGGACTGTGGTTTGACCAGTTCATTCTTTTATGTGATTTTCAATTTTCCAGTATCTGAACAGCTCTGAGATGCAGGGATTGCATTTTCTTGTAGCTATCGTCTGCCTGACTTACGGGCACAAGACGGGTTCATTAGCGAGCCCAAACACTCAGGGCTTTGTCCAGCAACCTTTGAAGTAAATGGAAATCCCCCACATGTTTTATTGGGTGTCAGATCAGATGATTAGTACAAGTTGTGGCACTACAAGATTTTGTCTAATTACACGATAAGGTTTTTGCCTTATCTATGCAGTTTGTGAGATAGTATTATTTATGGGAAGTATGTTAGAGTTGATTGTGGGAAACTTTGAAAGGAGAGAGCATTTGCCTGCTCTGCAATTTTCATGTTGTTTCATGTTTTTTGGTTGTTTTTTTTTTTTTTTGCCGTTGGTTCTATGCATTTTTTAATTCTCCTGGATCTGTCACCCTCTTATCTACAGGTTTCCTGAACATGTTTACTGGAGAGCTGATAAAAGACATAAGTGAAAATAAAAGAATGTTAAAAAAGGACTGAGATTAAGGAATGGAAACTTTAAAATTATTTTGGAGAGAAGTAGTAAAGAAATAAATATTTTTTGGTTTACTATAGGCAGATGAACTTTCAAATGTGCAAATGCTATTGAGTGTTTCATGCAGAGAGAACAGTCAAATCCTCAGGTGACAGATAAAAAGTTATGTAAATTCATAGCACTCACAGGAAGTTTTCTTCTTTGTGTATGTAATCCCCAGAAAGTTTTCTAGCATTAAGAAATGATGGGAGATGGTTACATGTTTTGAACTTTGCAGGGTTCTTTTTTCCGCAGAAAAATACTGATCTCTGTGTATAAATTGTTTCGCATCAAGTGAAAGCTGGTAATAACCTAGATGCAGAGACTAACGTGACTTCTCTTTGAAATTTTAGCCTTTTCTCATCCAGCGAAGAAATGTTCCATGCTTTCCAACAGGTGAAATTTATTCCATTATTTCTGTACATCTGTAGCAGTTCCTCTTTCCTGTTTAAATTCACATTTCCAGTGTGTGTGGCAGTGCCTTAGGATTGTAGCATAGAAAAGAGAGTAATTATAGAGGAAACATTAATCTTTCTGAATATGTTTGGATGTAAATGATTCACTGTGAATGATTCTGTGAAACAGGAATGCAGATGAACCTTTGATTTTTAGATATACATGGTGCACGTTATGATTTTCTTTCATAAATACTCTCTTTTGCAGTGAACAGAAATGAGGATGGCTGGGAGGATGTTCTTCTGTTTCACAAACCAAAGTGCAAACTCTCTGCTATAACAGTAGCACCTTCTTATCTTTCCTTAGTGTCCGGGTGTTAAGTCGAACGTTTAAAAACTAGCTGAAATGTAAATCTCTTTGCTGTTCACAGCCAGGTAACCTATACCTGTCACTGAGAGAGGAACTAGTTTACTCGTTTACATTTCTGTAAGAAAGACTGATGTTCAGTCAGGGGATTTTATTTGATGATGAAAATTACTTATTTATATATTTTTAATTTATTTAAATAGACTGCTTGCCTTTGTTCATTAGTTCTTTATTTCATATAAAGCATTTATTTCCAGAAGTCTTACTCTAGAATCAGTTGAAAACTGCCTTTGGTTTCTGCAGATTCCACTCTGGGACTCATAAAAATAATTGTGAGTTACTTTATCTTAGTGAAACATTTTTAACCATATTTGCCGTGCCATTTCTGAAATGACAGATTTTAAGTGCAATTATTTCATCTTTAAAAGCAGCAGTTAATGTTGTGTAAAAGCTCATTTCATTGATAACTCTCTCTGCATGGTCTTCTAACTTAACTGTTGATGGGAAGGAGGTTGGAGGGGAAAAGAAAATCTTGCATTTTGGCAAAATAAGGCTGTTCTTGAATATTAATTCTCTTTCTTTATGTTGATCCTTTGTCACTATTTTCTCAGCTTTTGCAGTGCAACGCTTTAATAAATTATGTATTTGTTCAGAAGAAGTTGAGCTTAACCATATGTATAAAACGAGTGAGCTGCTCAGCAAGCTCCTCTACCTCTAGCTCATCTCTCTTCTAACTGCAGCTGAGTTGCAGTTTACTTGGAGCACGGACAGAGCAGGTTCCTTGGGAAACTCCTACAAAAATACCACAGAAACAGAGACGCCTCACTAACAAAATGGTCTGAGCCTGCCCTTGGAGTGTGGAAACACATGAGATTAGTTGGTGCACGGGAAGTGAGGTTTTCAATAAAGTGGGTTAGCTTGAGCAGTGGTTTTGGATGGCAACTTCTTTGTCATTACACAAAACTGAAAACTGGTTGCAGCCCTCAGTATTTGTTTTGACTGACTGTTGTTCCTCTCAGCCCTGTGTGAGAGAAAACACATTACATTGTACTTGGTTTAACCACCTGGAGTAATGGGAAAATATTCATATTAGAAAGTAGAAACAGAGTGAGAAAATCACCTTTCCCTAAATCATCTAGTACGCAACATAATGTAAATGTCACAAATTGCAGTTTCTTGAAAAATTATTCCTAGGTAAATGGTAGGGGTATTTAGAGGCTTAAAGCTCTGATGCGTTTGTCTTGAGACTGTGTGCATTGGAAAGCAAATGCAGTTGTTTGTCATATAGATCCTTATGCCGGTAAAGAGAAACTATAGGTAGCTAACTGAAATTATGCATAAATTTGTTGTGGGAATGCTAAGTAGTCACACGGAGAATGTCTACATTGGCTCTCTGACGTGATTTCCCTTCACAGACTTCACCAAAAAAAGATATAGACAGGAAGCATGATTCCCGTTAAGATGTTTGGTTTTATTAACAAATCACTCATAGTTCTACACCAGTGACTGGGTGTATTTCTTTTGTCCTTGTGCTTATTCTTTCAAGTCACGGAATAATTCCAGGATATGATTAATTGTCAGTAATTCTTTCTGATTTTAGTGGGATTTGAAAGCTTTCAATTCTCTGCAAGATGCTGTGTAGAATGAAAATATCTATCCTCTTCATATGTATGTGTATATGAGATGCTAGAGCTGTATTTGATAGCAGTAAACACTGAAGAACATTATGTATAATTCTATTGAATATAAATATAGCTTTTTGCACCATACTAATGTTTAGAATAAGCCTTCTTTCTTTTTCTCAGCATTGCTTGTAGGTGGTTGGGTTTTTTTTTTCTTTTTTTTTTTTTTGGCATTACGTGAAAACCTGTGCAGCAAAAAAGATGCATTTAGCTAACACAGCAACAATGTGCATTTTTTGTAGTGTTCTGGCTTACTTTCAAGCTGTGGTATGTAAAGGATTTTTTTTTTAATATTAAGATACACAAAGATGAAAATTTCAACACAAAGAAAGAACATTCAAAATGCCTCACAGCAGAACACTGTGACACCTAGAAAGCATACTGCTTTCTAGGGACTTGAGAAAAGATAATATATTTTTTGTTATTGCAGTACTAAAGAGGGACTCTGTTCTGTCCCTTTTCATACAAAAATTGCTAAATTTCCAAAAAATATTTTCCATGACAGAGGATAACCTTAGCTTGATTTGACAATTATTTGATCCAACAACTTAGTGATAGTTTGATTAATTTCTGGAATGACAGTATTTTGAGCAAAATGCACATGAGCACTAAAGTGACATATCTGCATCATGCTCACTATTTTGTGATGCAGGTTTTCCTCTCTAAAACATCACAGCATTAGGGTTTTAGTTGGCTAGAGGTATGGTATTGTATGTTTCACACAGGCACTGCACAAAATGGGGCTTAGCGTATGCAATTAAAAAAAATCAGCCTGTAGTTTTCTGGGGAAAATTTCCAAGCTGGTAACTCTCATATTTTCTCTCAAAACGCTGTTTGTTTTCTGTAAACAAAGAACAGCTTTTGTATAGGTAGTTGAAAGTACAAAAGAGTCTCTTGGCAAATCATTAATCTTGCTTATAATTACTAGTCAGCATTGTAGTTCTTTTCCATAAATTACAAGAGGAGCAGAGTTACCCAAACGTCTCATGTTTCTTGCAGCAGGGAGCAAGAGGAGCACTGATTGTCAGGGGCAAGGACCCCATTTGATACTTGTATTAATGTCTAATGTATAATACATAATGCATTACTTAGTAGTGGAGAGGGGAAGGGCAGAGACAGATGAGTTGAAAAGAAAAATTAACTTGGTGTGTTTACTTCATTAGAGAGGAGGAAGGCAGACTGAACTCCTCCCCAGCTTCCGTAGGTTACATGGTTTTGTTCTGCTGATTTCCTTATGCCTGGTTATGCTCACACACACACACCAGGGCAGAATGAGCCATTTCAGCAGCTTGCACTGTGTGTCAATCAGAAAATGAATGTCTGTGCTTTGATGCCCCAGGGTGGGGCGTTCATGCTGGGCTGCCAGAAGAGGACAGTGAGGAGCAGAGGGGGATTGTTTACAAATGCCACCATTGGAAAAGGAGGTTGATCCATCTTGTCCTCCTTAAGGACATTCATCTAATTTATGTCTTGAAAAGTCACGTTCCTTACACCACGGGGCAGCTCACAGTACAGGGTGGCAGCTGAGGTGACGCTCTTCTCTTTCTATCCTATGTGTGGGGAGCAAAGCTTTTATTTAATCATTCAGAGGGAATGTTTGAGCTTTCCCTGTGAGGAGATCACAGCCCTCCTTGTGCAGGACAGGCTGCTTGCTAGTGAGCTGGGAGCAGGCACAGGGCCACCCCTGGGCTTCCCACAGCCCACTGCCATGCAGGGTCTGTGCAGGAGGGATAGGCTTGCATGCCCCTCCACCCTCACTTGTTCCTCTGGAATTTGTTCCCAGCTTTTTGTAACAGAAAGCTCTTAATTAGCCTTCCTATAATGGCCCTGAGTCTGATTCTGCTATTTGTGAAGAGTTCTTTGGTAAGTCAAGTGTGTGGTGCTCTTCTGTTCTGCCTTTTAACATGGCTTGTCAGTGTTGGGATTTAATGCACTGGTGTGGCAAATATTTTTTTTTGTATGTATCCCAGGACTATTACTCTTACAAAATGTTTTAAATGTGTTGTAAGAAATGCAAGGCAAAATGGTTTTCGATAAAAGCTTGCACAGTGCTGGTGCTTGTCAATTAAATATGTGCAGCATGCAGCCATACTGCGCTAATGGCTTTGAATACGAAAACGTTCAGCATTCTCTTGTGATGAAGACTGCCACAGAGCTTGCTTCCTTATGTTTCTTGCTAGGGCATAATGATATTGAAGATACGACCAAGAAAGCAGGCAGTTTCAAACAATCACACTGTTTACATTGCATGCCGGGCTGTAAAGTGTTCTTGACAGTAGGTTTTTCCCTTTCTCATCCTTGCATCTGGATGGTGTAAATACCTATTTGGGGATCTTCCTTATGTTTTATTTTAAACTGACCATCAAAATCAAGTGCTTAGCTACCACAGTATAAAAAAATAATAAAAAAAAAAACAATTACTGTCAAAAAATTAATGAGCTTCATATAGAAAGGTGCATGTGCAGATGTTCTGTGTTACTCAGACCTTTTAATACCTTGTACAAAATTCCTCTTTGGTAAAAAAGCAAAAAGTGTTTCTCATGCCACTTACTTTCTGGGCAACAGCGCTATCACATTTCTTCTACAGTAATATTTCCGAGACTCTTCTCTGGTTGAATGCCTGTGCAAAGATGCATGCACCAGAACAGTACTCCAAATTCCTGGAAGCATGGGAGGCCATATTTTATTCAAGAGCAGAAATACTGGTATTCCTGTCCCTTTCATAATCCTTTCAGGGGCTACTGAAGTGTCAATCTTCCATCTTCAGTTGGAAAACTACTTTTGTTGAGGCTAGAGATTAACTCCAGCTTCCTCATATGCAAAGTAAAGGTATTTCTCATCTCTAGTTCCCATTTAGAATAGAAATGTGCTTGCATGAAGACATGTAAAAAGGCAGTGTTGGCAAAGGAGTTAATAATCTAATGTTAATAGAAACATAGAAAGCAGAAAAACATGACGTAGGAAGGAAAGTCAGTGCTTGGAAAATACTATCTGCATGCAGCTCAGATCACTGATCTTACTTCTATTCCTATATGTTCTTGAATTGTCTTTCCCATTTTACTCTATTTAGCTCTTTGCTTGGAATTTGCTGGTTAGTTTTCAGTATGAAGTATATAAAGAAGGACCAGATGGATATAGAATTGGGATCAGCGGCAGAGAGAGAGAGCAAATGATTTTATAACATGAACAAACTTCAGTTTCTAATGTTTTGATCTCAGTAATTTTTTCCTAGAATGGAGAGCCCTCTATTAGATTTCTGTTTCCCATATGGATACTCATAGGCTCTGATCAAGTCACCTCTAAACCATCTCTTTGATGAGTTAAATAAATTGATCATCTTGCATCTCACACTGTGAAGCATTCGCTTTGATCCTTTCATCATTCTTCTTGCTTTGCCCTGTAAATGCTCCAGTTTTTCGAAGTCCTTCTGAGTGTGGAAGCAAGAACTGGGACCCCACAGTTCCCGTAGTGCAAACACGAGAGATGAAGGCAGGGACATCCTGTATCTTCTTTCGTCATGTTAGCCTCTTGGAACAGCATAACACTGGGAATTACAGTAGAGTTCCTCTCATTATTTAGCTTGACCTTGAGACTTTGTCAGAAGCAGTGCTCAGGGTTGAGCTCCCCACCTTGAAAAATGCTCATTTTATCATATTCTTAGATGAAAGCCTGTGGACTTTTAAAACAACATGTTGTTTAGTTATATTGACGCATAAGAGAGTGCATTGATACGAACTTTTAAGTCAGTCTGATCTGAAGCTCTAGTGAAAATGAAGAGTGTTTCTTCATTTTCCCACTGAATCTTCATTCAGTATCTACTGAAGCCAAAGAGTGAGGGTGTATCTGGAAAGAAATAAAAACACTGGGATACAGGTGAAATGGGAAAAGGGTCACATGTAGGACTATTATTTTATTCAGCCAATTCATTAATGCTAATAGACCAACTTGGAATATTAGTTTCAAAAGTCAGAGTTTTGGCATTATTTGAGCTGGTTGTTTTGTGTCCCCATATTTATATAACAGACCTCATGTAACTGAGTAGAGAGGGGGTAGAAGAAAATCCTTTGATCTTTCTGCAAAATGTTTTTATGTAAGTAGCCTTCTCATGGTGAGCGCTGGAAGTCTGGACAGATCATTGTCCATCTGTTTTTACAACTTTGTGTGATCACCATCCAGCAAATGCTGTTTAATCTACAGAGAATAAACACTTCCAGAGTTGACAATGTGCTTCCCAGGTGCCGAGGGGGAGGTCTGCGCAGCCGAGCTGCTAGCTGAAGTATAGGCAAACAGTCATCCAGAGAAAACAAACTTCCAAGGAGATTTTAGGGAAGAATACCATCTTTTTCATTTTCCTTTCTTTTTAGAAACCAGAGACTCTTTTGGAAGTTAAGAGAAAGGTGTTGGTAGCTCATCTAATGCTGAATCAGCCAGCACAGGAGAAGGGAGAGATGCCAGTGACCTTTAGAATCAGTAGCTCCTTTTTTAAGATTAAAGGAGTGAGAAGGAAACATATAAATGTTTGTGTAGCAGGCTAATGAAACAAATTCCCCATACTGCCTTTCCATTTGAAGCACTGTTGATTGCTGGAAGAGTGATGGGAGGCCCAGGCCTTCAGCATGGAAGCCAGCCACCAGGGCCTGGGCCCTGTCACTGCCATGAGGCTCTGGGCTGCTGCCCTGGGCTTAGATGTCACCTCTAAAATACTGTGCAGTTAGCAGCTAGCTAGGCCTCATGGCTGCTCAGCCTAGATATGCTCTGATTAGAAATTCTTTACCAGCTTTCTCACCCTCAGAAAAGCTTGCAGGTCTTAGGCTGTCTGGCCCAGGATATGAGCACTATATGTGTGTTTTCCTGTTATGCTAGCAAAAAGGCAGATGACACTGGTGCTGGCAGGACTCCGTCATTTCTAGCCTCTTTGTATCTCACTGTATCTCATGTTATGTGCACTTTTGTGAGTGCATTTCTATTTCTCTTCACAAGATTTTCCTTTGTGGAAGTCCAAACGGGCATTACAGAATTCATGCACCAAGACTCCCACAGTGTAATCAATACTCTGCTTCAAATCTTCAGCACTTCTGAAGTAGCAGAGTTAGCTTAAATATTTGGGATACCTTCTGTATCTGTAACAGTTGCTCTCTACAAAGTATATGGGGCCCTCTACTCCTAGACAGTTTTTTTCCCAGAAATGTTCTGTAGACCTTGGTCCTGGGTCTTGTCTGTGAAATTTTTTGGTGCCTTTCTCAAAGCCAAAGGTTAGTTAGATAGTATGTGGGCCTACCTTTGGGGCCACATTGTCTTCTCTGTCTGCTATGAATTAGAGACATTTCCTTTGTCCTCTTTGTCCTTTGAGCTGGACTCAACCACAATGTCCTGCACTGTCTCCTTCCTTCAGTGCAACAATTCCCCCATATGCTTGCATGAAATGTGTCACCTGTGCACAACAGGGTTTCTGAATGAGGAGCAGAAGGGAAACAAAGCAATTTGACTTCTTGACTGTTTCTTTGTGGGTTTTCTGGAATGAGTATGAGAGGGCCCTACTCTTGCACAGTCCCCAAGTACCAAAGAATAAATCTTTCCAAAAGGCACGCCTCCCCCTGGATGCAGCAGTTTCAAAAGCAAGTTGCCCAGTGAGCTAGGATTCCTTGTGCGTTTTCTCATCCCATATTTAAGGTTAAGCAGTTTTAAAATGTAAATAAATGTTTCCCATCTTTTCCTCTAATCCATAAACGTCACATATCATCTAAGCTGCTGAAATTAATCAGCGTAGTGAAGAAACCACACACACATCCCTGCAGGCCTTCTTTTATGGCTGGACTGGGCCAAGAGCACTGCCTACCATCAGTGGCCATCACTGCCAAGTGCAAGTCTACTAGATGAGGCAGCACTAGGTGCATGAAGTGTTTTGCCACCATAGCTCAAGCCACTGAAAATGAATACTGGCAGGATCACATTGCAAGGGTGTTGTGTGATCAGAGCTGCTCTTTCTTAGAAAATAACTATTAAAATGTGGAATAAGGAGCTAGTTCAGGAATGAAAGTCCTTGTGTATCTAACTGAAGGCTCCATAAACTAGAGACAACCCACATGAGATGTAAAAGCTGGGAAACCACCATCCCCTGAACAATGACTGAGGGTAAGTCCAGGGTCAGCAGACCTCTACTCCGAACAAGAAAAGTCACATCTGCTTCTTGCCACCAAGGAACACGAAACAATTGAGATTACAGGGTTTTGTTTTGGTTTGCTAATCAGAGTGGGAGATATAACTACTTTTATGTTTATCATGCCTTAGGCTACTTAGAATTGCATCAACTGTTTCCATATAGCTAATTACCTGTAGCAAGGAAGGATAATGAAAATGTAAAAATAATCCCTGGTGTCATTTTGTTACCCATACACATTTTTCTAACTTGTCATGATTTTCTGTTAATCTAGAGGGTATTCTTTATTTGCCACTATGAAGTTTAAAAGCAGTAATGAACAAAAATAATTTGCGAATGACATCACTTCAGAACAGATCTTTGAGATTTAACTGCAAGGCCAAAGTCACAAAGCACTGTTTTTGACACAAGGTGCTTTATCATCTGCAGAGCTTAAGTTCTGTTTCTTCTTTGAAAACCAGGAGATGCCTGCTGAGAACTGGTTTATGTCAGGTTGACCTTACCAGCAAGAGACATTGTGAGCAAAGGTTTTAAAAAGGGGTGCTGATGAAACACTTATTTATTTACCATTCTGTTACTGACAGTTCTTTGAGACGTAACCTCCTTGCAGAATCTCAGCAAGTTCATTTACTGTCAAAGGAAAAATAGAGAAAGCTACTTTTTTTGGCCAATATATATTATTTAGATTTAGTATCTAAATATGTACATAGGTACATATTGTTATATATATGCAGAGATCTAGAAAGAGAAAGGACTAAGTAGTAAAATGCTTTACATAATTCAGAGCTCTGGCTCATGATAAGTTACATCAGAAATACTGTGAAGTATGGAATGAAGTATTGAGAAACAATACCTTGGCCCAGTAGTTCAGATTTTGGTCCTTCTCTTCATTCTGCTGGGGCATGGATGATGCAGTGGATGGAACAGGCTCCCTTGTTTTAAGCCTGCTGGATTCAAACTTGGGACGGTATGGCTGCTGTTCCATGCTCTGTTTCTGGTCTGTGTGACAGGAGCCAACTCATTTCTTCTTGCCATCTTTCTGTTACTCCCTCTAACTTTTGTTCAGTCTGATAATTTTATCTTCAGGACACTTCCTTGCTTTATATCTGTACAAAACACAGCACAGAGCAGCTCTGTTCTTGGCTTCAGTTACTGCAGCATAAATATTAGCAAAGAGACAGAGAACAGCACTTCTCTCCAGCCATTCCTCGGTGCTGTTTCCATTGCACTCTAGGGAATACTGTGGCCAGGTTGACATGAAATTTGGAAACTGATTGAAGGAAAGAGGAAAAGGACTTTGCTCATAGCAATCCGCCTGTTCCCTTGGCATGATGTGGATCCTGCAGTTGTTAATCTGGACATTCTCTTCCCACACATGGTGGAGTTGGTGACTCTGTTGGTAATACACCTGCTTAAGTGCTTTTTGCTGGATCCCAGCTGGAACAAATTGTGAATTCCTCATCCTCTTGTATCTACATTACTGTGTGTTTCAGAGCTGGAGCAAGGCATCTTGAGTGTCCGGGATAACACCTTGTACTTGGCAGCTCTCCTGCTCCCCCTGCGTAGTCTCCAGAGTGTCAGCACCTGAGATGGGGGAGGCTCAGGAAGCATGTACCAGCCGTGAGCAAGCTGCTGCAGCCCACCTGCATGGCTGCCTGGCTCCTGGCCCCACTGCTGGCCCTTACGCCCCCTTCTCCTCTCTGGCTACATCTGGAGACAGGCACAAGCGGGCAGGGAGGGTGCTGCTTCTGCCATTTAAAAGGGCTGCTTGTGCTCCCTGTGTGAAAAGGTTTGGGTAGTGGCCAGAGGCAGGCAGCTGGGATGCCCCTGCTGTCCTGTTTGGATTCTCGTTCTCCTCCTGGCTTTGTATTTCCCTGGAAGATTTCCCTGCCCTTCGCCATGCTTCTATCGGTGTCAAAAACTAGCAGCCTTCCTGGGAGCAATCACTTCTACGGAGTAAGTTTTACATGGCACGATCTTATTTATTTAGATTGGTCCCAAATTCACCATTATAGTTGATCCATTTATAGATCAGCCCTGTAGTTTTGACAGTAAGTCCTTGTAGGTATGTCTACCTCCAGCAGAGCCTTTGAGGTGATTGAAATGTAATTAAAAAGTGAAGGCCAGATGTTTCTTCCCAGACTGTGTTTTTAAGATCACAACAGCTCTTTCAAAAAGGAGGAGAGGGAAGAGAAACACGAGAACCTCCACTGGTCTACTTTAACAAGGGAATTTCCTAAAGAATCGCAAGCAAAGTCTGGATTTTGTTCCTTTTTTTTTTTTTTTTTTTCCTTTCATACTGAAGTTTTTAAATGGCTTGAAATGGTAATAAAACAAAGTGGACTTTCTGTTCCATTGTGCAAAGCCAGCAGATGTGTTTTTCCCAGTGCACCTGCTTGGTTGCTTAGCCTTTCCAAAAGGGAAAAAAACAAACAAACAAAAAAAACCAGCTGTGTTTGTGTATGTGTGTTTTTTTTTTTTTTTGAACAGTGCTTTACTAGTACATTTTTGCTTTCAGAATTTACCACCATGAAAATGTTTTCTTGGATGTATTCTTTTAAATCCTTCATTCCATTCTGTAAAGGCAAATAGGGATGTGGAGGAGTTGGAGTGAGAGAACCCGCATAGATCAAAAGCAAAAGGAATGCTTGAATATTTGCAAATCCTTTATAGTAAAACTGCCAGGAAATTTGCAACATTAATGTAATTATGGCATAGGATTGGCAAATTAGGCAAGATATACTACCAGTGTTAAGCAAAATACTACATATTCAGAAAGAAGGGTGACTTGATAGGTTGAGGTTTCTCCCAAGTACATAATTTTATTCTGTGGTCTGTGTTTCATGTTGTACAGTATTTGACATAGAAAAGCCTTGTCAAAAAGACAAGGCCTTTTTTTTTTTTTTCCTAGGATGGCATGATGCTACTTTGTGTCTTGTAGTATAGCAAATATGTGGGCAAATTTTACAAGTATTTGCTTCCTATCTTTATGAAGGGTTAGGTACAGATATGCTACTTCTCACCAACTTAAGCTGACTTTGATAATTCAGGGGCTACTATGTGTCCCACAGCTTGTGTCCAACGAATATGTTTTCATTACACTGAGCAGCACACACATTTGTCATGACCATGAAGGAAAATCTTGGTTAATGGGCACTAAGACCACACTTCTGTAAGTTCTGGTTCAGACTGGAAGCTACAATGATGTTTTTTGTTTCATATTTTTAGTACATTTCATGACATGTTCATTGTGAAAACTATTCTGTCATCATTAATAAAACCAGACTCAATGGTTCCTTTTTTTTTTTTTTTTTTTTTTTTTTTAAGAAAAGGAAACAATTAGTTAATTCCATTTCATGCCACTAGAAGAGTACAAATACTCAAATACTAAACCAAATCTTCTTTGTGGAAATGGCGGCTAGTGTTCCCACAGAAAACATGAAGGAATTTTTAGCATGAAAATCCATGTAATGTTTTCTGAAACTGGTCATAGAATCATGAAGGTTGGAAAAAAACTCTAAGATCGTCTAGTCCAACCATACAGCTACTACCACCTACCACCAATATTGTTCAAAGTACTCAGCATTTCCATCCAGACCCGGGCAATAGTGAGCAGTGAACGCCCCTTGAGCTGGTGAGAACTGAATGATGTTATATATAACCTTCATGTACATTGCTGCTAAGAATGATGCCAGAGTGAAGCAGTAGGATCAAACTGCTTTCTGATCTTGAACTCCACTTCTTTCATCTTTATATCAGAATAATCCTGTTAAACTGATGAACAGTGAAAAATGAGTCTGTTGTTTTCAGCAGAGCAATATGTACCAAGCTGAGAACTGCAGAGCTTCACCCAAGTCTGATGTCCACTTTCTGTCTACAGAAGGAAACTGTGTGGACAAATGAGAGGAGACTTGTGGAGAGAAAAAGTGCTGCAGAACTGACATCCGTCGTGTGCACTGCAGTAGGGTTTTGTCTCAGATGAACTGTGGTCTGTAGTGGTGGAAATACATCAGCTGTAGTCCTGGAGTAAATCTGGGTAAATTTAATCTGAAAAGAGCTGAATGTGCTCTGCAACTACTTAGTAATGTGAACCAACATGTGATGAGTGGGAATAATTAAGATATTTGCGTCAAAGGCATATTCCTAATTCACACTAAAATACAAAGGTAGACACGAACTCAGTGAGCTTCATGCTTGTTTAATACTCAGGCTACTTTGCACCTCTTGGAAAATGTAGAAGACAGGTGAGAATAGGTTAGCCTATAAGAATAATTGCATACTGGGCAAGTGAGAATCGAGGCCAATATGTTGCTTTAATTTATGTTTAAATAATACAGCCATTGTAAGAAAAAGAGCTTAATAGAGTGAACAGATTGTTTTATAAGGTTAAATGGTAATACTGGATTGTTTTTTGCCTCTTATGTTATCTGTAGATTAGAGTGCAGACTCATAGTTACAGCAGCTCTCGATATGTAATAGCTCTTTAGCGTGAAACTCCTTCCCAATATACCCTTAGAATGTCATGCTGTGTGCTGTCTGAAATAGCAGTTACCTAAAAAGATGGAGAAGAAAAAATGTAACCTACATTTTGGATTCTGTGTAGAGTATGACTTTAATGATTTCTGCATGACTAACATTATCATGGAGATGATTGTTTTTCTCATTACAGTATTTGTCTTCGTGTCTGTTACATTAGCGTTGTAATACAGCACAGTGGGCTGGGGGTCCACAAAGCTCAAAGTGTGGTATGGTATAGCTCTGGCTAAGGTGTCCAGTGCTCGTGTTGAGTAGAGTTGCAGGTTCACGGACTCAACTACACAGTGGGAGTTAACATGCATTTACTAGAGAATGACAGTAATGTTTTTGCTCACTACGTTTTGAAGTTTGGGGAGTTTTGTAAAGACAGATACATGCAGATACTCAAACGCTAGGCCATGAAGTGTATTTAAGTGACCTGCATGCTGCACGAGCTGGTCGGTGGCAGAGAAGCATGGAGAATTAAGTCCATTTCCTCTGGCCTCCTTTCTTAAGTAGACTAAAAATTTTTTTGCAGATTGCAGCTATTTATAAAAGATTCTCATCTAGGCTTTTTCTCCTTAGATATGCTATCATGACAGTCCCCTGGCTCCCAAAAACTGTGCTCTAATCAACCTCATTGACACCTATATAATTAAGTGGGGAGACAGGAGGCTGAAGTAGTGGGAACTAGAAAAGAAGCTAAATGAACAAGGAAAACTTGTTACTTTATAAAAATGGAGTTCAAAAGTCTCTGGAGCCACTTCTGAGAGCAGAAGGTTGGCAGTTTCTGAGTTCTCAAGATTTATTTTTCTTTTAATTGGGCAAGAAAAAAAAAGAAACAATCAGATGTTTGCTTCTTTTATAGTGGTTGCATAGTACATACATTCTTCCCTTGGTATTTTATATCAGAGCTGTAAATTACCATGGTGGAGAGTATCACATAGACCTCCATGTCATCTGGAGCTTTGGAGCCCTATTTAGAATGTAAAATATTTTGAAATGTGCAAAACCATCCTGAACCTACTTCTCCCTCTGAAATCCTGTTGTTTCTGCTCTCCTTCCTTATCTCTCTTGGCTTATTTCTTTCTCCCCAGTCTCCTTCAGTCCCAGACACTAAAATACCTGCTGAACAAATTTTGATTACAGTTTGGAAAATAAAAGTTTGGCGAGGAGCTGAAGGAGAGAAGAAGTGCCCTCTGCTCCATTCCTGGCTGACTGTAGACACAACCGGTCCCAGACGCTTGAAAAAATCCTGAGAGCTCCCAAACTTCCGCAGTGCCGCCGGTCTTGCTGTACGTGACAGTGTCTGTGTGCGCGTGCGTTTTCAGCCTGCTAGACGTGTTAACCCTGCAGCGAGAAACCTGAAATAAATCAACATTGCGAGATGGCTATCTCCTGCAGTACTGATATCTGATTTAATTGTAGTAGTGGCTCAGGGGGGAGGCTTCCTGTTCGTCTTTTTGCCAAGCAAGTTGGCTGGCAAGGAACAATGGGAGTCGGGGGGGGATGCTGGGCACTGGTTCCCACTGTGGCGCTGAAGGAGTCAGTGGTGGGAGCGTGTCTCCATGCTGTGTGCCCTGGTACTGCTGTGCCTGCCAGAGTGCCAGCGCAGCACCTCCTTTCCCTCCGCAATGAAGCTGCCTGCAGGATAGCCGTGCTGCATTGTGGCAGCGCATCATGGCTTCAAAACCCTTTCCTGGAACCATATGGAAAAACAGAGTTGTGCCAGACCGTCTGGCCTGTTCTGTTTGTTTTCCTATTATTATTATTACTATTTTTCCTTTACTCTTGCTGCAAGCTGGAGGAGGATTACTCGGCAGCAACCCTACAAGCATGTGGCTTCCCTGCTCGGTTCATGAGGGCTTTTTAGGTGTGACTCCACTTCTTCCCTGCCAGCATAGACCTGCAGCTTCTACTCCCAGGCTGGGATCCCTGGGATGCTGGCTAGCTTCAGTCACCTGCGCTGGATTGCACTTGTCTTTCTCACTCTAAGTCTGCTGAGATATATGGGTATATGGGTGTGTCTTCTTATCCTAACCTTACCTAAGGCTTAGGTAGGTATTTAAGACAAAAGGGTTTATTCTCTATCTTCCAATTTTAAAATCAGGATTTTGAGTAGTCTGTGCGACAGACGGACATGTGCCACTTCCTGGTTTTCCTGGTGTCCTTTTCATCCTTCAGACCCCTGGTCAGTGCATGTCCTGGCACAGGGCTAAGCAGTGTTTCTGTGTTTGGATTCTGCTCTGCCTTCTGGGAGCTCCATGAATTACAACCATCAGAAAGGACAAAAAGCTTGCTTAAACCAAGGTGCTATTTCCCTGGGAACCAGAGTGCTGAAGAGAAGAAAGATCCACAGGATAAATGTGTGGAGATTCCTTCTCCTTTAGGCTTCAGGAGAAGGACAAATACCTTCAGGTGTGCTGTGATCTCTCTCACGCACCATCTTGGACAGCACCAAAAAGTTGTTTTCCATCCCTCTCCCGTCCCTACCAAGACCTGCCAACTGTTGTCCTCCTTCTCCATCTGTGTACTTCAGCACTTGTCCATGCAAACTTGTCCTCGAGAGCACACCCAGGTCCCCTCCAAAGCTGGCTGCTCTCCCTGCTGTAGCTCGAGGTAGCTGCTTTCAAGTTTGGTTTGAGCTCAGCTTTATTGAGGCAGGCAGAAGGTACATTTTAATCATTTACTGTGAACTTCAGGCAGTTTTGTCATTGCCCACGTTATGTGTGCTGTTCACAGGATTATTCCCTGGCATCTTCATGGCCACTGTGGGTCCCAGGCTGCATCCCAGAGCTCTGTGCTAATTATCAGGGTTTCCTGATGGGACCCCCCGTAGCACCCAGGGGCCAGCCTTGGCCAGCGATGGAATTTGGGCTTTCCAACCAGAGAGCATCTAAAGGAGGACTGCAAAGTGAGTGCAGCCTAATGAGTCTAAAGCTCTTCTGAAGCTCATGGTAGGATTTTCTGTGTGCTGAAACACAAAAGATATATTATTTATCTTCATGTGCTATATTCATTACCTGTGTAAGATAGTTCACAGAGCACTTCTAAGAGCTCTGAGAGGTAAATTCTGCCAGAACAATGACTCAAAGTTTTAGTCTGCTAAGAAACTTTAATGAATGTGTATTTGTTTACTATGTTAAATTATTATTCGGTAATGGAAGAAAATAGGAAATGACTCAGACTGCAATAAAAAGTACTTTTTTCCAATTGCAGCAAATGCATTACGTAGGAGTTTGTGGTTTATAAGTAAATAAATAATGAAAGATGCTATTCCAAATAAACTTGCTTTGTTTTGCATTGTTTTCAAAACGTTGGTGCAGGACCCATGTCAATGTGTAGCAGTATATGGAGAGACCTTAAAGAGTTGAAACACAGCCAAACTCTGATCTCAAAAACTTGTATGTTTTATTTTCTTACTATGCTTTGCGGTTTGCCCATTTCCAAGTTCTTATCAATTCTCCTTGTTTATAAGGGGATTTTTTTCTGTTTGACTCCCATACGTTTGCCTGCATTACATTGCCAGTAAGCAGAAACTAATTATCTGCATTGTACAGCTCTCTTGGGGCTTTGGGCCCCTCAAAGTTCACTTGGTTATATCGCTGTTTTTCTTTCCATTTTCAGAAAAATTGACTGTGATCGCAAAGGATTTGTGTAGTAGCCATAATGCATTTTCCATCATAACCAGAATATTAAGATTCTAAAGCAATGGAAATGACTAAATGTTTTCAAAGGACGATGAGTGGCTACTTTCAGACATGAAAGATATAATATTATGATAAATAATGCACACTGACGTATTCGCAATTCTCTGACTTCAGCATAGCAGAAGATACACAGCCAACTTGATTTATTTTGCAATGTGTGAACAAATTATCCTGATTCTGATTATATATATTAATTTATCACCTGATTACTGCTGTATTCATTGTGGAAGTATATTAGTAGAATTTATTTTACATGAAGAGATTATAATTATAAAGACCCTAAACATTCTAATACTTCAGTTCTCTACTGAGGTCATTCCAAGTACAATTTTCTGAATGCTGAATCAATTAAACATCAATTTATATAGGTTGTTTATCAGTTTTCAGTATTTCTACCTTCTTCCTGCTGGACTTTAAAACCCTTTTTTTACATCTCTTATTGCTGTGTACGACCGTTCATCGCATATCTCAGTGGACCACTTAACCTCGCTTTGCTTTGCCACTTGTCGCAGTGATCATAGGGTTGTGAAAATGTGGGTGTTTTTTTTTTTTTTTTGTCTTTACCAAAAAAGCTTCTGTAATGTACTGAGACATACACACACACACACACACACACACACACACACACACACACACAAAAAGAGCTTCCAAAAGGAATTTTAATGATGAAAGAGTCTCTTTTCTTTGGAGTTAATAATTCAGAGCTTAAAGAACTCATTTAGGATTTGGTGACTTGGGTTCAGTCCTGTGTCAGTCTATAATTTGAAGCAAGGGCCTTAAGGAGGGTCTCTTACATGCCAGGTGATTGCCCCCCATCAAATTATTGGCTCTCTTGAAAGAAGCTTCTCACCCAGACCTTTTCCAGCTTGTATGAATAATTGAATAATCGTTGGGGCAGTGAAAGAGATTAAAGCTCTAGCCTGCTAGGTATCACGGATGTAGGGCCTTGAACCCAGATCTTCTGCATCCTGCTGGAGAAACCCTGAGTCCTCCTGGGACCTTGTGCTGTCAGATCATGGCCCGTGCTTTAATGCTCTTTTCTGGTTTGGGCAAATGCAGGATAATTCACAAGATATCCTTACAGACCTACATTTTCATCACTTGCTCAGAAATAATACAGTGGGCTGTGCAACTGTATCTGTATATATTTTCATACTAGCACTTTGTGAGTTGTAATACATAATATTTAATCCATGGAGGTGTCTTATTGGTCTCCAGGCTCTCAGACTTCCTTTTTTTTGTTCAAAACAAAAAATAGTTTATTCCCACCATAAACCGCACCTGTTGCTTTGATTTTCTGGGAGTGTGCAAAAACCAACCATTAAACTGATTTTGTTTTAATTAATCCAGAGCTAATTTGGAGTTCAGGGAATCTGACCTTTGAGGGTTTTTTTTGTTTGTTTTGTTATGGTTTGGTTTGGTTGTTTGCTTTGTTGCTTTTGTTGTTTCACTTTTTGAATGCTAAGTTGGTGATAATGATCATAATTGTTAATAATGAGAATTAATCTGGGCCTTCTTCACCAAAATTCACTTAACCAGTGTAGAGTGCAGATTTAGAAGATTCAGTATGTAAAAAGCATAAATGCAACAGAGGAAATACGCGTTCCCATAATGAGAAGCAGGTGGCAGACACCTAGCATTGACCTGTTGCTGTTAAGCTTCCAGTATGAGCTGTGGACCTTCTGGGTTAAGTGGTGATTTTTGCTAAAGTTAATGACAAAATTCCCATACATTTTGCTCCTGCTTTCAGAAAACAAGCTCTGCGCCAGCTTGTGTCATTTGATCCTGACCTTAACATGGATACCACTGAGCCTTTCATATTTGTGTTAGGGTGGGAATGGATTGGGATCACGACTCCACTAGGTGTCCTGTACTAGTCAAGAGAAAAGAGCGACCCTTGCTGCAGATAGATGGAGATGCAGCTGGGAGACAGCAGGCGGTGGCAGCTGTGGGGTGCTCATCCTGCATGAGAGGCCGGACCTGGATTTGGGTGTTACCACTATCACCATTGCCTCTGTACAGATAAAGGAGGTTGCACAAGCTCCAGGCAGTGCCAGATTTGCACAGGATTTTGCTCACAGCTTTGGGAAATAGTTTGCCTTATAAGTCACTGCATTCCAAGAAATGAAACCACTAGAATAGTTTAGTAAGAAGGGGAAATCCTTGATTTTTAGGCTCTTTGTTAACTAATGTTTTCACATGACTGTGGCAAACTGCTCAGCAAAGAAATGAAAATGTCAGTAGCTTGATGCTTGTTTGAACAGTGTATTCCTGCCAACTCGATTTCTTCCTGTATGTCCATTAATAAATAAATGTCTCTCAAAGCTGAGGACATGGCAGAGATAAAGCTTCTAAGAGCAAACCTGCTGAGCTGGAGCTGCTCTGATTGCAGGCTGCCAGCTCTGTCCTGCAGCTGGCAGGTGCTTCGTTCCAGTACATGAGACAAAATGTGAAATGAGAGAGCAAATGGGGCTGTAGGAGAGGTGCAGTCAGATCATGCCTACAGTAGTACTGTCCCTTGCACGTATGTCAAAACTCATGGTACGTCAAGATGCAGATCCACGTTTTAGGTGGAAGCTGCTTGGGCAGGCTGCCCTGCGCCACAACCCTGAGCCCAGCCCTCATTTTTTTTCACCTCAGGACAACCTCGCTATAATCACTTGTTCTTACATTACGGAAAGGGCTATTTATTACCATCAGCTCAGGAAATGACCTAATGTGGCCTTGTAAGGCACAATTAATTTGCAATGACTCCAGCTGAAAGTTGGCTGTCTTTTAACTTAATAACTGGAGAACTGTCAGCTTCCTTTGAAGTTAATAGTGGTTGTGATGTTGAAATAGAAATCTTTGTAGAGGAAAGCAAACTTGACTTGATTTGAGTTTACAGTACATAGTGGGTTTTCTCAGTGGAGTAAAGAAAGAGGGAAAGGGGTGTTGTAAAATGGAAAGCATTCCTTTTGTGTTTAAAGGGAACTTTTACTATGCCATACGTTTTGAATACAGACTTAGCAGTGAAGTTTTACAGTGAGTGTTCAGGTTGGAAATATTTTAAAAGTGAGTGATTCTTCCAAGTTGTGTACTTTTTCACAGCTGAGACCACACGCTTAAATGCAAGTAAATGTGAGCCTACCTTAGCTTGCAATTTTCTGCAAAGGCGTATGAAGCGCTGTTTTAATTAGTTGTTCCTTAATGATCAGGGGAATTAATCAACTGTATGACAAATAAAATATTGATTGCTCTAGATACAAAAGTTATTTATTATTATTTTTCCTCTTTAAGTTATGTAAACTTTAACAAATTGGTCGTTTGGGGTTATCAGTAAACAGATCAAGAGAATGCAGGTGAATGTGCAAAATGTAGGTGTTTCTAATTTATGCTGAAGTTTATTACCACCACTGGATCTGCTTCATTGCTGCTAATGAGGTTTTAGGGGTCCTCATAATATAACAGCATGAATAACCTTTTGTTCAAATAAGGCCACCCAAAGTAGGTGAAGTGGTGGATACTATTCATGTTATTGTTTTAGTGCACTGAGTTCTTGTAAAGGGACCAGATGATAACCCTTCAAATTGAAGGGCTCTTACTCCCCAGCACACATACAAGCAGGGTTACAATCCTCTTCTTTCTTCCATGCTGGCCTCAGCCATAACCCCACTTGGTGCTAGTCAAAATATATTGCCATCTGACAGTCATTAGGCCCTGTGGAAGGTGCTTGTGGTTTCCATTAGATCATTACAGACAGGTGTCTCTGGCAGAGGAGCCTTGGAGCAGCACATGAGCTCCCAAGTCAGGATGACAGCCCAGGACCATGGAGTCCCCTTGCTTCCTCTACCAAAAAAGCTTTCCATCAAATGGGGTTATCAGAGCAGTCTCAAAGTGCAATTAAGGAAAAGCAGAATATTTCAGATTTTAGACAAGGTTTTGTAAGTTCTGGACTGCATGTTCATGTATCTATCCATCTGATAAACGGCATAGACAGGTGAGTAATGTATTTATACTTATGTCTGTATTAACTTTATATTAATCCATCTCTCACAGGTCATTTTCTGACATTCCAATTCCCTGAGCGACCTTAAACAAATGCCATTTTGCTTCTGTCAAGTAGTCAAAAAATATTTTTTTCTCCTCTCTCTGGATGAAGAATTGGTTATTAAAAGATGACTCCAAACTCCTTTCTGTGTCGATTCCAGTCCCACCCTGCTGAGTAGTGATTTGTACGTTTATAGTTTTTGCTGCTTATGTGGTCTCTTCTTCATTGCTATTGTTGTTTATAACTCTATCTCTTAGCTATTTCATAAGAAAATAATCTCATGCAAGTGTAAACTACTCTTCCAGTTAGAAGTAAATTAAAAGAGAAAAATCAAAAGTCATGAAAAGGCAGAAGGAAAAAAAGAAAGAAATGCAGATATATACTTGTAGCTTCAAATGTTCTTGATATCCTGACATATGTTACCAGAGATGTTTCACCTTTTCTTTGGCTTCAATCTCTTTTCTTGTGCACACTTGAAAAGCCACATTTTTCATAAGCTTGTCAGTGAGAACAGACATACAGAAAGCTTCTTTTTTATTAACTAGCTACATAAAGAATCCACGTATGGCAGTATTACATAAAACAAGGAGAAAAAATACTGGTATATCTAAAATGTTAACTTCTGTGCCTTATTCCATACTAGCAGCTTTCCTGGAATACAGAATAAATAAAAATCACTGCAGAAGTAAATCTTCTTGGTTTGTTCTTGGGACTGAGCTGCTCAGGGCAGTTGGAGGTTCACCACTGTTTGCAGCTGAATCAAGATTTGGGTTCAGGTTTTGTTTGTGCCCATTGCCATCTTTCAGATGACTTTTTCCATCCAGCGGTCCCTTTGGGAAGAAAAGCCAAATGTATTGATGCTCTTAAGAAGATGACTGGTGTTTTACTTATTTTATCATAGGTTTACAAATTTACTCAGGAGAATCTCCTGCTGAAGTAGTTGGATTTGCCAAATGAAGTTGGGGTATTGATCTTCATTTATATTGGTGCTCATTGTTTTAGAATTAGAAGTGCTGCAAGAAATTTAGATTTTTGTTTGCGCTAAGGCAAATTAAGAAAACAACTGTTGCCAGACTTGCAATTTTAACACAAATCTTGTTATTTAGAGACTTTTGTTGCAAAGCTTCAGTGTGAAAATCTCAACTTTTATGTAAACAAAAAAAGGGGCAGCAAAAATGTAAAGCTTGACATATTAAGGTCACACAGTGTCAAAGATGTCCAGGTTTGGTTTTATGCAGACAAATAATTAAACTATAGAATATTCTTCCTTTGTTTTTTGTTTTATTCCAACTCATGATACTCAAATATGACAATAATTGACAATAGTAACATTATTTGTGCATTTTAGGAACTGATCTCTGTCTGATCAGGTAACGTAGACAATGTTATGCTCTTAAAGGAGACACTGGAGTAACAATGCTGTAAATCTGCCTGTTATTGTTTTAACAACATGTAGTGGGGCTTCAGGAATATGAAAAGCTTTCACTTCCCACTTCAAGCTAATGTCAGAGATCCAAGAGTACTTGCCATCTCCTTTCTTGGACTGATCAGGCTCAAAAAAAGAGCATGCAAAATAGAGATTTGTGTCTGTGTAGGCAAAACTTTGAAATGTTCTTTCTTTTCCCCTTTAAAGCGTAATTCAATTGCACCCTTCCATTAAGTCATCAGGCCAGATGAGTATTCAAAGCCTTGTGATTCTCATTTATCAAGTCAAATAAAATGTTTCTGACCAGGTTTATCAACTAGGTATGTTCTAATCAAATTTAATGACATTTTCAATGAAACAGAAAGTGCACTGGGCATTTTTCTTTTTGGTCTGGTAGAGGTAGAAAAGGCATTTACATCCTTTGAACATGAAAAGCACTTGGTGTCAGTCCCTGTTTGTTATTGTGGAACATGACAGTTATCTGAAGAAAAACAGCGGGATTTAATCTGACAGCCCAGTAAGGGAAGAGTGCCACCAATCTAATTATCCAGTAATCTAGTCAGAATGAGAGTAATTCTAGGCCTTTCTCAGTCAGTTAATCACATTTCCAATGCATTAGCTACTGCACATGCAGAGCTTTTAGGGATGAGCTTTTAGCCAGCGTAGCCCATGGTAGATGTAAGAAGAGCATCATGTCACTGGTTTGTTTGTTGTCAGATTGTTTCTTTAATTATGATGAAGTGTTTCTGTTCAGAATTGTTTTCCCTCTTTGAGATAACCTTACATTGATAATTTCTCAGTTTACCGTCTGTAGTTCATCATTAACTACAAAAGATATTTTTTAATGTTGAATGTCCCAAGATGGACGAAAAGAGATACTGTCCTCTGTTCTTGATAATGCTGTCAAAAATTGGCCTTTCTCCATCCTTTATTTCTTCTCCCTCGTGACCACAATCTGGTAAACTAAGTGGCATAAGGCAATAAAATAAAATAAAAAAACCTGATGTTTAGCTAAAGATTGTCAAGTTGACATCAGGCCAGGTGCCAAACAACATGACATATCTATTGTATAGAAGATAGATTGGGGCAGAATTACTCAGAGAGAGAAATTCATTTATTCTGTGGCAAAAGTTCAGTGGTTTGGGTTTTTTGTTTTCGTTGTTTTTTATTTAATACTGCTTAAGGCTTGATTCTACTATTTGCTAGTTGTATGACAGGCACATTTATCCTGCCTGTCAGTTCTCCCCCACACACTTTATTGTCAAGCCAGGGGAGAAATTATTTCATAACTCTGTCCTCAGAGGTATAACTTGCCAGCTTGAAATATCTAGTTTGGATTGTAAGTAGTTGGGGGGGAAAAATGCTGATCCCTGAATGTTTCATCATTTTTTTGCAAGGGCAGCAGACCTTGTGGTGTTGTGTATTTATTTATTTCTGCAGTCCAACCCCCTGTTCTCATAAGTGTGCAAGATATGTGTTGCTCTTACTTCCCTGGAAGAAGGAAGATATATTCTGTGTGTGTGAACTTCCCAACTTGATATTTGAAAGATGATTCTTCAGGGCTGTCAGAAGACATTTCTGTGCTTGATTCTCAGCTCTCCCGGTGACAGGAGAGGGTCTGAACTCCCAGAAAGTTTAGATGTCACCAAGCACCTTGTGACTTGGTGAGGTCCTTAAGGAACTGCAGTGGTTTGCCTCCAGACACTATCATTGTATATGTATAAGATAACTTTACATAAAGCAGAAATAAATTTTGATTCGAAAGAGAAGGGGGAGGAAAGGGAGAGAAAAGAAAAGAAAGAAAAGGAAAATGCACATCTGATTTGCCTACCAGACTGCTCAAGCCAAGCCAGAATGTCAACTTTGCTTGGAAAGGCAGGAATGGGATTTTTTTCCTATCTCTAGAAAAGGCTTGATTAGTAAAATCTACAAGTTTGGTGGTCTTCCCATTCAGCAGGCTTTAAATTGGGTCTCGGCTCAGTCCTGAAACTCCCATATCTCCCTCCAGCAGTGACATAAAAAGAATGCTTTGCATCCAGATGTTGCAGTTCAATTTGATTTCTGCTTTGTCTGAATGCCTTTCATCTTTCTCACCTTGTTTGGATTAGAGAGAGTAAACTGAGTGAAGGCAGTTTCTGCAGCAGCCCGTGCAGATTGGTCTTGCATTTTTCCGGCTTTCTCATTACCTGTGCAACTCTGAGTGGACTGCAACAACTGATTTAAATGGAAGAGCTGGTTGTTTTCCATTCCAGTTTGACAGGGAGGTGGTGGAGGTCAGAAACGCAGGAGCTGGCATCAGGGATGTGGACTTTTCAAAAGGGCAAATGGCTCCAATTAAAAATCACAATAATTCCTTAAAAAGAAATACCAATGTCTGCTTTGAAACACTAGTCACCAAATAGGAGTCAACCAGGAGGAAAATAGGAAGAAATGACCCAGCAAGATGAATCAAGCTAAACTCATGCCAAGTTTGGCATTTCACTTGCAAATGAATACCAGATCAGAACTGGTCTTCAAAAATACATTTGCTAAGATGGAAAACAAAGTACATGTTTTATCCCTGCTTTGCAAAGACATTGATCCCTTTTTAATTTTAGCTTAGTGGAAACAACAGCTACACAACTCCTCTAAGAAATGAAGGTGTTAATGTTATATTCTGAGATACTATAATGTCATGTAAGTAAACGTTAGTGTGCACAAAGTAGTTACATTTTTATAGCAAACAGCAGTGTATTTAATATGCAAATATGGTCTTGTAAGCAGTATTTCATATTCAGGACCCTTAGTTTCTTTCTAGTTTATCTTTTCCTGGTCAAAATTCATCTGCAAGCTCTGTAAATATTATAGAGACTCCTCTTCTGAAGTTCTTTGTGAATCCTCTTTCACTGTTATTCTTTGAAAAAGTACAAATAAATTAAATTCCTATTCTAGGATATGCTACCTATGTGCACAATTTACTTATGTGATGGACTTTACAAGAGCATAAAACCAGCCTTTTGAAAGAAACACAACTTATTATTGCATTTAGAGATGTGTGCTGTGTTTTGCATATTCCCTATATAGATTAAGAAGATACAAGTACTTTGCTTGATTTTTTTTTTTAATTAAAGTATTTTTATCAGTAAAATTACCTCAATCTGCAGATAAAGGCCTGTAGAGCTAATCTTGATAAGTAGAAAAAAAACTTCTTGAGATAGAAGTGAGTGGCTTCCTTGTCTTTTCAGGTACATTTTTAATAGATTATTTAAATTATGATTAATAAAAGAGATGTTGAGACTCGGAGCATTCATTTTTAAAACTTCACAAAGTGGCAACCATGCATAGGTATTTACAAATCTGAAGGATCTTTCACTGCTATATACCTGAGGTCTTACGTTTCTCCAGTGATGCTGAACTGTTTGTCAACACTTTAATTTCAGTGTTCAAATTAATATCTGCTGAATTAGCAATGCTTTGCAGAAGTTGAGCTTTGTCTTGTTCATTCTTAACATGAGGGCCTGCTACTGTCTAAGGAATTTCACAGTGACAAGAGGGGCTTTGTGGAAAGAGTAAGGAGAAAAAAGACCTTAGCTGATGTAAGTGAATTATCAGTCTGCCTTTCTGTACAAGGAAATAACTGTGGACTTTGAACTCTGGGAAATGATTTTGCTGTTATCATTTTGAATCTTGATGTAATACATAGAACCTTCCATTTTTACCTATTTTTTAACGTGCTTGTTTCACTTTGCTTTTTCATGTTAATAATCTGTGGTCACAGTCCTGATTATTTAATCCATGTCGTGGCTATAGTCTTTCAATCTGTTTTTCCCCCATCAAGTAGAAATACTTCAGGTTGGAAGTACAACATTTCTCTTAAACCAGACAGCAAACTCAAGCCTTGTTTATTCACTGAGGTTTTTGTCAGACTTGCTAAATGCTACTGTCAGACCATAAATGCCAACACTACTGATAACATTGCTCTGTGGGAAAGTGTTCACCTTCTCTTCTCGTTAAAGATCATCAGTTGGTCTTATTTGGTGCCTGCACATCCCCACGTAGGTGCAGTGTGAGCAGGCAATGTCTTCTGCCCCAAAAGAGCTTATTGGTTTGTAGACTCTTTTTAAGATGACATGAGGTGAAAGGATCTCAAAGAACATAAATCACCTGGCCATTGATGTCAGGGCTTGGCAAAGTCAAAGCCAAAGTCTTTGATGTCACACTGGTCTCAGGCTTACACCTTCGCTATGTCAATGCTTAAGCTTTCGGTGTCCTAAGAGCTGCTATTCAACACTATACAGAAGTTACCCCAGTAACCCTAGTAGGCCAGCTCTGTGGAGGAGGACTCTTATGTCCATTTCCAGAGCTAAAGTTGGAAATGCTTAGAAAGGTTGTTTTTCTTGAATTTTCTTTTTGTTCTGTGCAGGGGGTTATTTTTACTTGAGTTCTACCTAACAGGACATTAAATCATCGATTCAAAATGTTTAAAGAAAAATACTGAAGTAAAAGAAAATATTACAGCAGACAAACCTAAAAAGTCAGCACATACCACAGAAAATGCCGTGAATATGAGAAATATGTGGTAACATCAAACTTGTGCAATAGATGGAAACACTGACCTTTTAACAGTGCCCTTCCTCTGCGTTCCATGTCCTCCATTTTGACATCTGCAACCTCTACTTGAGGCTGTCCCTTGCCTATAGTTTCCTCTGATGTTTATATCATTTTTCATTCTTTTAAAATGACTGAAAATTCTTTTCTTCCTGTTTCTTTCCTGCTTTTTAACCATTACTACATTTATTATCACTTTTCCTCCCATCTTGTTTTGCAGTTCTTAACAAATGGTTTTCTCACAGATGTTTTTAAGTCTTCCACATCTGTGATCAACTTTTTTTCCATCCATCCATTTCACTCTATTTCTATCACTTACAAGCATACTTTTTTTTTTCTTTTGTTACTCAACAGTAACAGTATTTTAACCCATTCTGAATCAAGAATGAAGGTCATGTTAATATTAATATGCAAATAATGAACTTTTTTAAAGTTGTCAGATTGAGAAAATCAATTGGCATCTACAACATACAAAGGTGAATGAATAAAGATCTAAGAACTTAGATATTTCAGTACTTGTAGGGCAGAGAAAATTACTTTGCTAAATGTATCTGTCTGCAATTCTGTTTTATAAACCAATATATTTTATTCTGTAAGTTTTCCATTGGTTATCTACTATTGCATTATTTTAAATGTGTAAAATATGTGTCTTGTAAAGCTGTCATGTTGTTCTTGTGAGGCAAAATAATTTGGCCTGTTCAAAAACTCTGTAAAAGAAGTTGGGATGTTGGTTTAAGGGAGTTGAATCTTTGAGACATTAACTAGTTGACTTCAGAACATGACAAGTGAACAGGCCTCAGTAAAAATGCAGTGATGTGAAAATGCATCTCTTTTGGTCTTTGGTGAATAATAACATGTGAACGGATTTGGAGGGGAAAAGTAAATATTATGTTCCTTAAACTTAATCTTTATTCTCCTAATGTGAATCATTTGAATAAGCTAAACATTTAGATAAGGACAGAATTATTAATACTAATGATTAGTACCCCAGGTGAATTATATTATGTAAATACTGGGATTTATACAATTTGAGATGGAGTAACAATATCACACTGTCTATATGTTGGAAGAAATGCTATTCATATTAGCCAGATCTTTATGTCAGCTCCCTGGGAACCAGCACCCAAAGCTCATGCTATACCCCTTCAGCAGACATTCTGAAGATGGGGCAGAGTTCAGGCTGAGAAATTGCCCACTCTCCCTGCTGCTTGCCTTCCTCTCTGAGAACTCCCTCATCTGTCCACAAGGAAGCTTAATTTTCCCATGAGATCAGAATAATATCATGACTTGGGGGAAAGAAAGATGGAAACATCATTGACCCTGGAGGCTATACTGAATACATCAATGCTCAAAATAAATGAAGCATTTCCTATTAAGAACTAAGTGTTGTAAATGTGATGAAAAATTAGATGTGGATCATAAAGGCAGACAGTGACTGATCTGACCCAATCACCCTTATTTCACAGGACAGTATCACCCATGCTGCTCTTGCAGCTCCCGGGGTGTATGAAAGTTGAGTCCAGGCCAGAGGATTGTGGGCTAGTATTGTGGCACTTCTATTTTACTTACCTGCCAGTCCCCATGAGGTTGCTAAGTGTCAGAGAATTAATAATAATAATAATAATAATAATAAAAATAAAAGGAAAGGTTTGATGTTAGGAAGTCCATAAGATGGTAGCCAGTGGGTTTTGCTCTGCTCCCTTATAGCTTATCACGAGAGCACTGCTGCAATACAACTCTAAACAGGTTAATGGGAGCAAGTAGTTCCCCTTGCCTCCTTTCAGATGGCCTGCCAAATGGGTTTGCCTAATCCAGTTTGCATAATCCTCTAACATCTGTATTGTTTATCCAGCACTCAGAATTTGCCTACTGATCTTTGAAGGCCAGTGAATGACTGTCAGCCCTGTAAGCCCTGTACTGTTGGATGAGTGGGAGAACTCTTGAAGATATTCCTGCATCACCTGGCTTCCTACTACCATTTACACACGCAGGCTCATTACCGTGTATACGTGTGCTGCTAGATTATGCAGATAGCAGGTGTTCTTCCACAGCATTTGTTAAAATACAGTACAAATATTTATTACTGAGCTGTTTTTAATTGATCATATGTCTGGAATGTTGAATTTCATGTACTGGATCTCTCAGGATCTTTGTTTAAAACAGAAAGGAGGCATCTTGATTTCTGTTTGAAAATTTTTATTACTTCATCAAAGGAGGTGCTATCAATCTGTCAAACTCGTTCAGTAACAACTTACTTGGATCAGGTACAAATGTTTCCTGTGCCACAGATTCATTTCCAAAGTCTGCCTAGGCAAAGAATGAGACTTCTCTTTTGCTGCCGTCATTAGCACAGCCTACTTCAAGATGCGTTGATTTAATATGGAGAGTGCTAGCATAGTACTCATCTTGGAGATAGTTAACTGCTTTAGAGAGCCAGGTGCTATCTGCAAACAGACTCAGTAGAGCAGCGTGCACAAACACTTTGTCTGTCCCCACTGCACTGCGAGGCGTGCTTCCACAGACAAGTTTTGTCATTGCTCGCTTGGATGCTGGCTCTTCTGAGGGAGCTGTCTCTTGGAACACATTAGTGGAATGTGTTAAACTGCACCAGAAATAGAGTCAGCACTCAGTTGCATCCAAATGATTGTTTTCTTAAAACTGAAGAGAGAGAGCTGTATTTGCAGGCACGGCACATGCAAATATTTTTCTTCCAAGCTCTGTCAGCTCTCCCATCTAATTAAAAAACATACCTCTCTAGGTGTAGAAATTTAAATGGTTTTAGTATTTTTTTTTCAAATGCCATCAGCGTTCAGATAGTAATATACAGCCCAGTTCTTCCAGCGGATGTCTTTTTCCTGCAGATCTCATTTAAAAAGATGTTCTGGTGGAGGAGATCTAATGGGACACAGTTCTAATACACGGATTTAATTGCTCTTGCTTTCAAAGTGATGAGTTGGATGATTAAGTTATGGGACACTATTGGCCAGAATTTCAAATTTTCTTAGATATCTAAAGATGCAAATAGGCTTGCAGGGATATTTAAAAACTGATTTGTACCTAACCTCTATGTATGGAAAACGTATAAAAACCTGACCTCACGATGCATTTTTGGAAAGTCTTGGGCTAATGGTCTGTTCTGAATGTCTCTCTCAGATATTTTAGCCTCTTGTGGGAGGAAAAGGTGTCCAAAACTGCAAGTTTTAGTTGTCTTTCTCAGCTCTGTTCACCATAGCTGTGGGAGTTTTGTCAGGTTTTTAACACCCTAGAGAACTATATCTAATCTTGTGCAAGATTTATAAGGTGCATATGTGTGCTTTCAGTGCCCATCCAGGCTATCTTTACTGTTATGGCTTTATAGGGGAATTACTAGCCCTTAATCCGGCACTGAACCATTGAAAAACAGTTTTGTATCTAAGCACTGTTATCTGCACCTGTGTTTAAAACAATTTTCCCAAGAGGAGTCTAAAGACAAAATTGAAATCCACAGGAGGTATTTTCATACCAAGAGTTTAATATTCATTTTTACTTGTGTTTCAAACTTTTTTTGTCTCAAGGTAATTGTTTAGTTAAGAGGTAAATGGGTTAATTTCAAAAATAATTTTAATTCATATTAATTTGCTTTTTAATTAAAAAAAAAGTTTAAAAAGCAGGTTAATTTTTTCTAAGCTTAATCTGAAGAATGCTGCATTGAACCTCTAAACTGCTATAAATTCACTCTAACTGTGAGTTTTGGAAGAGGAATATCCGACAAACCATCTACACCTGTGGGAGCGTCCCACAATGTAACCAATGTCTAGGCGAGATGCTTGGGCCAAAACCCTGTCTGTCTGATTTTGTAGCAGAAACTAGTGATTCAAAGTAAGAAGGGTGATCTGTGATTTCCTAGTGTGGTACTTTTCTTCTCTTACTATCATTATCATCATTGTTATCATTTATGTATTATTATTTATTATTCATTTAGCCCTGGTCAATGGAAGGCAGAACTACTTTGGCCCTGCCAAAGGCAGAATGCTTGGTTTTGAAGGCAGTGCTTGGAAATGGGTCTGGGGTGGTCAGTCTCAAAGCAGAGCTGTGCAATGGGAAACTGAAGGCTTATTGTTTTCTTTTCCTCCCTTTCAGCCCCAACAGGCTGCCACACTCTTGGCACAATCTAAGCGTTGCATTATTTTTCCTCACATGAAGGCTCATTGCTCAGCCTCTTTTCCTTTGGTCAGATATCAGCAGCACAAAATGACGCCTTTGTGTAGCAATTTTGTAAGGAGGAGTAGTTCTGGTCAGAATTTCATAGATTTGTATTATTAGTAAAGATCTAAAACCTCCCTTTTTTTCTCCCAGTGTGAGGGAGGGATGCTGTTCCTTACAAAAGATCAGTTCTCACAAGACAGTGGGACATTTATTTAATACACAAATTTAAATCTTTGAGAACTTTCCTTCCTTGTTTTGTCTGGGACTGGAAGCAAAAGGAGCAAAATTCCCCCAGAGAAACAATTACAGAGGCTTTGTAGTGCTGACCTCTCTTGAAAGCTTTTCCTTTCAAACTGCATCTCAGATTTTCCTATGTTCATGGAAGTATTGCTGTCTTCCAACTGCTGAGAATTACTTAGTTCAGAAAGAAAGGGCTCTGTGCTGATGTTACAGAGCCCTTTGCACTATTCAGATGTGTTCTTCAGCACTTTTGCTTTTTGGTGTGATTGTTTCATGCAATCTTTATGATCTTCATATTTGCAGTGTTTCAGAATTACTTCTTAACAGGCTGCTGACCCGCTCTGTCAAAGCTAGAGCTTTGGAAATCTTCTGTGGTGTCCTTTCAGCATTTCTCCAATCCTCTTCTAAAGAGATATGCAGAAGTTTTGCAAAGATTTTGGAAAGCGTTAAAATTTGGAATGCATTCCTCACACGGTGCTTTTTATGATAACCAGCACTAAGGAGATTTATACAACAGGGCACCTGGAAGCTTTTCTGAGATCTTGACTGCAGCGTTGCCTGGGGCTGACGAGGGCACCCCCTTGATGCTGTAGTTATTCAGACTTTTAAACAACAAATCTTTTATTATCAGTTCTACTACCTGGGGTTTACTAATTCTGAAGTTAAACACCTATGAATTTATCATATCAGAAAACAAAGTAGCTTTCGGCTTACGTTCCTGTAAGATGCTATCACTGTTGTGTTATCTGTGATACACAGTGAATTGGAAGACAGGGAATGATAGTGCCTAGTGAAGAGCACTAGAGATGTGCATAGAAGAAATGGAGGATGTGAGCAGAAAGTAAAGAGAAAGAGGAAAAAGAATGAGAACTAGACATGCTCAAAATGACCAGTTGAGGAGCTTGTGGAGGAAACTGGAGCCTGGAAAAGAGCTGCTTGATATCAACTGCTTCTCGATATCAATGACTGAGTCCAGACAAGGTGTTTAGTCATAACGCAGGGGAAGAAAGCCAGGTCTCTGGCAGTGAATTCCAACAATTGCTCTTCTCAATATCATTTAAGATACCAAGAGGTATGTAACATGTGAATGGGAAACTAAATATGTAATTGGTGGTGGTGAATTTTAAATTTGATTGCCAGGTCTGTGTATCTAAATCAGTTTCCATCCAATGCAGAATGCATTGAAATTGTTATCACAGAGTGACTTGGGTTGGAAGGATCCTCAAAGATCATCTTGTTCCAACCCCCCTGCCTTAGGCAGGGTTGCCAGCCACTAGATTAGTCTGCCCAGAGCCCCATCAAGCCTGTCCTTGAACGCCACAGCGATGGGGCATCCACAGCCTCTCTGGGCAGCCTGTACCAGGGCCTCACCACCATATGAGTGAAGAATTTCTTCTTAACATCTAACCTAAACCTCCCCTCTTTCAGTTTAAATCCATTCCCCCATGTCCTATCACTATCAGACTGCATAAAAAGTCTGTCCCTCTCCTGCTTGTAAGCTCTTTCCAAGAATTGGAAGATCACAGTGAGGTCACCCCAGAGCCTCCTCTTCCCCACTCCCAACTACCTTAACCTTTTATCATAGGAGAGGTGCTCCAGACCTCTAATCATCTTCATGGCCGTCTTTTGGACCCACTCTAAAAGCAGATCTTGTGCTTGTGCTGGGGGCCCCAGGCCTGGAGTCATTACTCCAGATGAGTCCTCACAAGGACAGAGTGGATAGGGACAATCACTTCCCTTGCCCTGCTGTCCCTGCTCTGGTGTTTTGCTGCAAGCACACGCTGCTGGCTCATGTCCAGTTTTTTGTCGATCAGGACCCCCAAGTCCTTCTCTGCAGGGCTGCTCTCAAGGAGTTCATCTCCCAGTCTGTATGTGTATCTAGGATTGTCCCAACCCAAGTGCAACACCTTATTATTTAACTAAATTATTATTTAACTAAACCAGATATGACTGCAAAGGACAGCATTACAGCAGTTATTCAGAGCTAAAGGAAGATGTTGCTCATACTTCATAAACATTTGCTGATCTCTCATAATTTGGAGAGGTTTGAAGCTGGTCTGCAACAGGCCTTGCTCTGCAGCTTTCATACTCCAGGTAAAAAATTAATGTATTTTCTGTGCTGGTCATGATCGTAGTAGAGTTGTAGGAATTTTACAGCTTTTGGCCCACATCAGTTTATGAGCTCTCAGCTGAATAGTACTGGGTAAGCCTGTGGCTTTTTGAACACAACATACAAGATGAATTCCTGTCTGCGCTGAAGCCAGTGGAAGTTTTGTCAGCAGCCTTAAAGGAGCTTGACTTTAATTCAAACTAGGCAAATTTATTCTCTATCAGGGAACTATGTGGCTTTGGATTTTCTGCCCTAGAAGATACCGGATTGCTGTAGTTGATACATGTAAAAGTGCTTGAGTATAAAAGAGATCTCTTGCTATGAGGTGTTCTCTGTTAGAATTGATTTATTCCTTCTGTCTTCTACTCTGTTTCTCATTCATTCAAAGCAGATCTGCTGATCTTTTAAGCATGTTGCTAACCCTTTAGGATTATGGGGAAGAGGAAAATATTTAGGATTATTATGGAAGAAGCAACTGTTAAATGTGCACAGACAAGACAGAGACTTAATTGCTTGCATTTGTTTACTACTTTTTTTACTCATAAAACTGAATGCAGAGAAAGGTTGCTGCACATTTGGAGATTTTGGTGGATTTCGTAAATAAATTTCAAAGACACCAAGGACATTAGGTAGGGTCTTGCTATCATGTACAAATTTGAACATAACATAATAAAGAATTAGCACTGAACTGACAAAATAAAAACTTGGAAAAATCTTTATTTCTAATTTGAATTGGTGACAAACCTGCCGACGTGATGTGCCATCCCTGATACAAGCTGTCTGTGCTGTTGATGAGCAGATCCCCAGCCTGCTCGGGGCTCTCCCCACGTCAGTGATGCTGACATCTTTGCACTTGCACAGCATCTTTCATCCCTGAGTGTAAGTTTATAAATGCCATCTCTCAGGGCACTGGTCCTCAGGGATTCAGGTACTGGGACTTGTTCTGCTATCACAGTCTTCGTAGAGCAAATGGCTTGACTCAGAATAAATATCAGGGGAGAAGAGTTGAAGGATGCTGACAGCCATCAGCAGTGAAATGACACTTGGAAGAAAGCTGATTTTTTTTTCTGTCTTTTGGAACTTATTTGCAACATACCGAGAAGTCCATCCACAAGTTTGTCTGAAAGAAGTTTTGCCCAGCATTGCTCTGGCTGCCATCCTGTGTAACACCCACCTTTGGGCTCTGGGGCAGAGCCACAGGCAGCAAGCTTTGTCTGTAAGCTGCCTTGTACTGGTGAAACCACAGTTTTGCTGAGGTCATTACAAGTTTAAACATTGATTTCAAGTAATTCCTGACTTGCACTTGAACCCTTTAAAACCTGTCAGACCAGCATGATCTGGCTTCTCATTCATTTTTTACGGGGAGATGAGGGCTCCTCAGGGAGATGCTGGTCATCTTGTGGACTTGGTGAAGGGAAGTATATTAAGAAACCAAAGCAGTAAAGACTGTCCAAGTGTGAAAAAAGGGTCAGTAATATAGCAAAACTTCAGAAGTGTAACAACATCCTGTAAAGCTGCAGCATCACAGGCTGCTCGGCTCACAGCCTTACGTATACATCTGTTGGCAACATTCACCTCCCTTTGTACAGATGCAACATGATGTGTTCAAGGCACAGCAGTACCTCTCAGTGCTTTAGGCAGGTGGAAAAAAGTACTCAAATGCTAGGTGGGCAGGAATCAGAACTATGAACACTGGAATTAGGCCATGAGATCAGCTTAGGCAAATACCTGCTTCTCAGAAAATCATCTTTGGAATGTCAGTGGCATGATGTGAACTTGGCTGCCCAAGTCTCAACATTACACTTCTGTCTTCCAGGACTGCTTAGATGGAAACACCTGATGAAATCAAATTATGTTATTGGATTTTTTTTATTTTTTTTTTGCTGATTTGGTGGGTTTTTTTTTTTTTTTTTTTTTTTGGTGTGAAGGCAAACAGGGAACTCAACCACTCAAGCAACAATAGGTACTGATTATAGGAAGAAAAGAGAAATAGGAAGCACAGTAATGTGCAAAAAGAAAGAGGAGCACCAGTAGGAGCCGAGCAGTGCATCTGCTGGAGTTGCTGGCAGTGGCTGCCTACCTCGAAGGAGCAGCTCAGTGTGAGCTGTGTTCCTGTGGTGAAGGCACAGGTACAGTGGGAGCCATGGGTACGTGTAAGGAAGATGAAAATGAGGAGAAAATTCCTTTTTAGCGCATTTAGCAAGCTCAGCCACCTTGCAAGGTAGAGCTGTAGGAGATGGTGGTTGGATATTAATAGGTGACATTAAATAATTGCCAAATGTAAATGCAATTGAATGTCTCTCTCTGCAGCTAAGTGTTCATTAGGCCATCAGAAGCAGTTGTTTTTCCCCCTGTGTTGGTAGAAAGGGCTCACAGTAGCAAAATTCAATTTACATGAAAGATAAGAATAGATGAACTAATCTTTAAGTCATTTTTATTCTGTGTAATTTTATTGTGAACAGATAAACTGTGTAGATCATATTGGTTTTGTCCAAGTTTATACTAGATGTTAGATTATTTCAGAAGATGAAGGAGTCAAGGGTAATAATGCAAGGCCGTGTTTATAAATCTGTTTTGCTGAAGTCTCTGACATAAATACATGAAAGTGAAAAATCAGAAAATGAAGAAAACAGCACAGACATTCTCATAATAATTGTGGTTCCTATAAAACGTAATCATTGAAGCATCTAGCTTCAATGGTCACTGACTGCATTCAAAGTAAAGTACAGCATGTAGCTTGCCTCTGAAAATCAAATGCTCTTTTTCACAGTGTTAATGGAAATCTGCTACTCATGGCTGAGGTTGCACTAGTAGTGGTTGTAAATAAACTTCAGCTTCTCAGAGTTGTTTGGGATTTGGAGAAAGCAAAGCACTCATTTCTGTTTGATAATCTCCTAGCTTGGTGAGAGGCATCCTTAGGGCCTCAGCAGAAAATTTATTCTGAAAAGTAAAGTTAGTGCATGAGTTAGTCTGTTTAAATATCTAAAAAGGGTTTTGATTTTCTGACATCTACATGCAATGTAATTTCTGACTTTACTCTGTTCTCTCTTCGCAGCAGAAATGTTTTTTCCCCCAGCAGCCTGTGTCATTAGCTTATCAAAAAAAAACCCAAAAAAACCAACAACAACAAAAAAACCTAGGGGAAGGTTAGAGGTATTAACAAACAGTAATTGGTAGCCTTTGAGGTAGCTTTTCCTTTCTCTGACATAGTTTGGTGTGTCCATTTGTAGAGCAGTGTTGACTGCTGCTGGGTTTCCTGTAGAATAATTAATCTGGGTCACTGCTCTAGCTGCTGTTTGCTTCTCCTATGTCTTAATGCCTACAAATTTCTGGAATCTTTGACATGTATTGTTTAATGTATGCTGTGGTATTGCTTAGAACAATCTAATTTGTGCTTGAAATCAGATTTCAAGATTTTAATCCATCAAATATTCATTAATTTATATAATCTGAAACAGGAGAAGCGGTTTCAGATGCTTTTGCTGAGAGACTGATGTATGGAGTAAGGTGCCAAGTAAATGGCTGGTTTTACTTAATTTGCAACAACCTGATACCTCAGTTTTGAGTGCTTTTGCTCTAGTATGAATTGTATTAGGACTTCATCCATTCTTGCTTTTTTTTTTAACTTATTTAAACCAAATAAAAGTCTTGTACAAATTCTCTATTTGTCTGGGGGTGTGATAGGGAAAACCAAGTGAAAGCTCGACAAATTGAAAGGATGTAATCAGAATTAATAACTTCTGATTATCAATTTACAGTCACCAGTTGTACTTGAAAGTAGAAGTGACTGAAAAGGGGCAGAAGGAGGAGGTTGGCAGTGCTGGGAGCTGTAGCCTGGTGTCCTGCCTGGGCCTGGACTGCACTTGTGAGCTGTAAAATTTCCTCAGAGAAAAACTAATGTAGTTAAGCAGGAGAGTACAGTGATATCATGTTTACATTTAATGAATGTTTAGTTTGTTGGGTCAGATAACTGTCATGAAAAATTCCATAAATTTATTAAATTATTTAATATCTTACTGCTGAGGGAAAGTTTCTCAAGGTTTCTTAGAAATTGTGTGGCTTTACAGGCCCTCAGGCACTGACCTCTTATTGCACTGCTATCATTTTGGCCTAGTTTTAGAGAGTAACTAAGTGGCCCATAATTTTCCATTTCACTTGCAGCATTCTTGGAGTCAAAAAATAAGAGATCAGGCTAAGTCGGATCCTTTCCATAGGGGGCGTTGCTGCAAGCACAGCACAGCAGGACTGTACTATAAAGCAGGATGCTGGAGCCGGTGAATCTTCCTTCACAGGGAGACAGCATGCGTCAGATGCCTGGATGTTACAGTGAAATTACAGGCAGGGAATTCCCGCTTAATCCTCTGTCCCAGAGTCTCACAACATGGTTCTGGGTCGAAATCACAGATGGCTTCTCATGCTCCCATCCTGAGCATTGTGCAGTCACTAACTTCCGCAAGATCTTGGGAGGAGCTCCTTGTCCTTCCCTTGAGCTCTGAGTTCGGTGAGGAAGAGGAGGTGGAGGGCTGTAGCTATGGCAGAAGGAGCCGTCCAGCCACAGGTACGCATTGTGCCTTGCACTTCTGACGGGAAGCCCTGTGTCATGCTGTGCCATGCCCTGTGCCCCACTACAGACCAGCTCCTCCACTGTCCCATGCCCCCACCTCACCCACGTACTGCAGCCAGACTTGCCTTTGCCTGCCTCTTCTCTGGTCTCACGTTTTATCATCCACCTTCCTCTTATTTATGTCCCTAGTTAAAAGCCGATTTATTCATTTCAGAGTCACTGCCTGTTCTTTGTCCCAGCCTTCATTTATTAGTGAACCTCCTCCATCTTCTTTCTTCCTGACATGAAGTATTTGTAAAAGCCTTTCTTATTCCCCTTAATCCCCTTGGCTAGCACGAACTCTCCTTGCTTTACTGTTACTCTTACTCTCCCTGCAAGTCTCAACTGATTCTCTGTAGTTTTGCGTGGATGCTCTCTATTTCCAGTGTACTCATTTTTTTATACTCTCAGAGTAGTCCTCTGTGCAGCCCCACTGGCTGCCACTTTTCTTTGAATTTTTCTTAATCACAGGAATGACACCAGACTGCATTTTCATTAGAGTGCCGGTCAAGGTTTTTCTGTTGCCTTCTACACTTGTGGCTGCTCAGGAGGGAGACTGCATTTTAAGCACCCATTTGGGAGGAACAAGTTAAATCTCTCCTGCTCAGAGCTTCCCTTTTCAATTTGCAAATGAAAACTGGTAATAAGGGACAGATTAAGCAGCATCATGCCTGGGTGCACTGATGCGAGTCTTTCAGTGTGCTTGTGTCTTTCTCCTGAGGCATGTAAGGATACAATGCTCAAATACAGACAGTATATGTAAGGAGGTCTCTGAGCTGGATTGCCCCATGAAGATTTGATCTTTTTTCCATACGTAGCCCTTTGTGAATGCATACATCTGGCATGTCCTGTGGCAGTGAGTTCCACAGTTTAATTATTTGTTGTAGAGTTGTTCCAAACCAGCTGCTTGATGGTTTCATATGATTATCTCTGCTTTTTCTATAGAGAGAAACAGTGCCTTGCCTCTTTGTAGTCACCTTCTCTGGGCAGTGGAGCACCAACTCTTGAACTGGATTTTGTATGCCAGCAGGCCACTCAGTCTATCTATTTTAAAGAAATACTTGGTAACCTATAAAATAATAATCCACAAAACGAAACAATAAACACTTGTCTGGCATGGCTCGCATGTACACGCACTTTGTTTAAACATGTGGTGAGGCACACTAGCAGCATTCCTTTCTTTAATTGATTGATTTCAAATATCAGGAGTGTGCTGCATATAGAGAAAGATACATCAATATATGCTTTTATTCTGATAGTAACAGATGCTTTAGAAAAAAAAAACAACAAGGGCATCTTCTGTCTAATGCTGCAAGTGAAAAACATGTTCAACAGTAACTTGGCTTACATCCACGGGAACATCTACTTCAAATGAAGTAATAGGTGAATATTTCACTGACCCGTGGTGATGAGTAACTCAGTATCCACCCAGTAATGTAGCAATATAAAGGTATGCGAGTGAGGCGTTAGGCTGTGTCCGGCACTGGAGTGTCTGTAAGCCCCAGAGCAATACAGCAGAACAGTTGGGAAAGCAGCAACACCTTCCAAAAAGAACATGTGTCCGGCCCAGGGTCCAGGCCCCAGAGAAGGATTCCAGATGACTTTCGAAAATGAGTTTATTGCATAAGTGTGTAAAATGAGAACATAGGTGCCTGGAAATGCATGTGGCCACCAGATCCATGCGACCAATTGGTTTGTATCCATCCCCTGTCGAGGCCTAGTGTCGCGCCTAAAGCCTTCACAGGGATGAGCAGGCAGGGTCCAGCCAGGCTGTGTATGCCAGTCACAAGGAAACAAAGTGCAAGGCCTTGTGTTCCCTTTTCATTCCTTCCAGTTCAGAAAACTCAGGGAGTTCCTGAGTATTATTCCAAAGGGAGAGTAAACGCCAGTGTGAGAGCTGCGTGGTTGCATGGTGGAAGCAGAGCTCTGCCCAAGAGCAGCCTGACTGCAGGAGTGCCTCTCAGACTGCCACGTTAACGAATTGGTAGTATCAAGTGGCTTCTTTCTATTTGTCCTTTCCTTCATGTGAGGAGCTGGCTTTGCACATGAGGGAATATTTCATATCCAAAACTTTTTGGCATACATATAGCTGTCATGGTATTAGGTAAGAGAATATGTAAGTGGAGGCACTGGAGTAGTAAAAGGGTTATACAAAAAAGGGGGAGGAACAAGAATCATTGTGGGGATGTAATCTGTTAAAAGCTTGGAAATACTGTATGCAAGACAGCAGTATGAGTGGCATGCAGGGGAGGCAGCTGGCTGAAGTGCAAGCCATGCAGCTACAGTCCTGGTGCTGTCTGGAAAGGAAAGAAAACACTTTTGGCTGCAAACAGAGTTGAAAATGCTTAGTGGGTAAAAATTCCAAGCATAAATAAAAATAGGCTTACGTTCAGACTTTTAGTAATAATTATATTAAAATGACACAATTCATTAAATAATGCAATACATTCACATCTCTAAATACACAGCAGCTGTTCAGTTCTGTCAAACACAATTCCTTTAGGGACTGAATAGAAAAAGAGTAACATGCTGGCTTGCATGGTAATGTCCTGACGAGCACCAGGCTGCAGCTTGCCCTGCCATTTATTCACAGAGGGTCCCTCTGGCAGCCACCAGCTCCTAAAGGTGCCCCTGTGGGTGTGCAGGATGTGCCAGCTGGGCAGGACAGTGGAGACGACACGGGATATGATTTGTCTTTTCTGTAGCAACTGAGTTTTAAAAGATGTTACAGCCTAAGGCAATAAGCAGATGAATTTGGCAGGCTGTGATGTGCTGGAACTGAAGCTCAGAGTAAGGTTTTACTTAAAATTAACAAGAAAAAATATAATAGAACTGTGAAAAAAAAAAAAAAAGCTTGCCAGGTCATCGCTAGTTGAAAGTATGAATTGTCTGAGTACAGTGTCATCTTTCTTCAGCCTTTGGTTATGGAAGTTATGCATCTCTCCTGCAGCAAAGCCTGTGGTACATAGTGATTAACGTAAAAAATGTATTGATGCACCAGGTATGAGGGCAGTAGTTATATTTCTCATTACTTTCTAAACAGATGAGCATTCCTTCATGTCCAAACTGAAGTAAAGTTCAGATTGTGTAGAAAATAGAAACATATTACCGAAGTAGAAGATAGGCACCTGTGTAGAGCTCATCTACAATCAGAATTTGAGTTGTTGGAGTTGTTGTTTTAGTTGTAGTCATCTGGTTAGTGATAGAAGATGGGAAGCTGCACATCTTTCCCTTGCACTGTTGTGTTTCATGTGGAAACACCCCTATGCATCAAGAAGAATAATTGGGGCTTCAGTTTCTCAACGTGGTGAGAAATCATTTGCATCTTCTATCTGGATTTAGCGAAGTGATTCTACAGAAGTAAAATCAATTTGCAATGGAATACTGTTCCTAAAGGTTTTGACTTTTGGGTCTTCTCCTTTCCATCATCTAAACATAAGTATAGGGCTCAACATTTGACACACCAGCATTTATACATCACATTTTGCTTTTACTTGTGCTAAACTCAATTTTCAGATTATATTGTATCATGTATGCAGGAGTAAACGGTCCCTCACTTATGCAAGAACAAAATTTAGAATTACAGTTGGCTTTTGAAGCCTCTCTGTGCCAGCATCTGTAGAGAAAATGACAATAATCTGCAAAAATAGAAACACAGAGCTTGTCATTTCCTTGTGAATTCTTCTTTCCTTGTTCTTTTTCTATCAGTGTGCTTGTATAAATAGATCATAGTAACTTATTTTTCTCTGCTGGTGATGGGTCTAGAGTGTTTGTCATCTGTGCTTTATATGATTTGTTGTGATACGACAAAAGTTTTTACACTGGTAAGTTTTTTCCTCTGTTGTTCTTTGTTGGGACTTCTAACCCAGTCTTCATTGTGACGTTATTCAGGCCCTAGCCCTTCATTTGGGATCATAACACAAATTTGATAAGAACACTCTAGAGAATGAAATTCTGATATGAGAAGGGGCTTTAAGAAGGAAACCACAATTTTATTAACTTGTAGACTGAATTGTGTGGACTAACATTTGAAGATTAAAAAAGGTTGTTTGTATTGGTGAAATGGGATGTAAACACAGGTATATGGCATTGACAAGCTTTTTGTTTGGGGTAATGTATCATTACCTGCTACTGCTTTATATCATGCAGGTGAGCTTACCCACTTATTTCCCCTACAGTACCTACAACCACCGTCTTTCTGCCCAAAAGGGGCTGACACAAACGTTAGGACAGCTTGCCACAAGCTAGCCTCTCCTCTCCCTCTTGAATCTTGATATAATCCGTGGGTTCTTTTCTAGATCTTTTTTTTTTTTTGGTCTGGCTGCTTTGTGCCTTCACCTTACACTGAGCTCACAATGTGAGATGTAAGGGAAAATACACTTCGGTGCATGTCAGTAAATGCATAGCTTTTTGACTGTGCTCCTTTATGAACTACATAAAGCCAGGTCTTTGGAATACAGTGGGGAAAATACGCAAATCCATCTACAGGTGTCTTCTGGCTGAAGGGAAGGGGAAGCAAACAGCATCTGCAATCCCTTTGTTTATCTTCTCAGAATCAAAGAGGTTGTCTTTTCTCTTTTGGTGAGATTAAGCATTTCCCGAGGTTGCAGGAATAGGAATGCTGCAGTTTGTATATTCGCATATTTCACGTGGACAGAGCTGGCCTTGCAGTAAGACTTTGACCCTTTCTTTTCTACAGCCACTGATAAATGATCTGTGAATTTTTGAGTCTGTCAATATTTTCTTCACATAATACCAGCAGTAAACTGGTAGCAGAATTAGAAATAAATGGTTAAAATTTAATTAGTTGTACTCGGCTTTGTCTGCCCTGAAAGATTTATTTTTATATCTATTCTTTCCTGCTTCTTTCTCCTTATCCCGTTTCCGTTGCTTTTCCCCACATTCTTTCATACGAAGTAAACAGTGCCACCCTCCACACTGAGGGCTCTGGACCTTCCTCTCTGATGAGAAGGTACTTTACCACCTGCTATCTCATGTCTGTCTTCACAGATAACCAAAAAAAAAAAAAAAATCTATGCCAGAGAATAGCTCAAAGTATGGGATAGTTTTTCAATAGGTAATATAATTCTACACAGTAAAGGGTGATAATCTAAATTTAGGCATCTTTGCTGAAAATGTCTATCTAGCATCTTCTCTGTTAGAAGAGTGACAGCCCTTCACATTCCCCTCTTAATTTGTACCCTTTGGATGACTATAGTATTGATTTATGCATTAAGGATGATTTAGTCTTTCTTTCACCCTCTTATTAAGAGGGTTTGAAACCCTACCTGGAGTCTTTATTAGCTTTTGACATCACAAAGGGAAATGTCAACACATAATGAGATAAATTGCAACACCAGAGAAGACTGGAATACAACTTTCATGAAAGATGGATATAAGCAACACTTATCGAAATAAAAAAGGACAGAACACTTCCTTTTCAGCAGCCATCTATCTTTCTGTTTGTTGCTGCATTACAGTATTTATTAGAGTTTGTCTTGCTATACAATGGATTGTCAGAATCATGATTAAGAAGCTTATTCAAATGAATTAAAAATGTTTAAATGAAAAAGACTCTGAGAAGTAATTGCCAAAATTTAATCAAGGATTTAATTTGTAGCACAGACCAGCCAAATGGATTTTGCCGTTTTCACTGCACTGTTTGTACAAGGAAATTAAAAAGTATAAAGAGTCAAAGACTCGGCAGTGTAACCCTTTAAGAATATTGCAGTGTGCTCACTTATTCTCATTAGCCGTATTATATCAAACTTGCTCCTCAGGGCTTGCAGTTTGCAAAGCCAGACCACAGACGGTGGAAAAAAAGATGATAGCATTTTTTCCAATGTCATAAATTACTGCCAGCACACATTAGATGATTTCTCCACGCATTGCTGTAAGCATTTCAATGGTAGGTTAAATATCCCCCTTCTTAATGCCACTTAGTAATAAATGCCCTCATTTTAGCATGTCATCTTTAGCTGAACTGAAATAACTGAGACTAAGGAGCTGTCGGGGTTTGAAACAGAAACATTTCAGTTGCATTTACTGTCGAGAGATACATACATGGCACCATTACACTGCCTGTATTTCATTGATTATAATAAGGTATCAGCAAGCCTGACATGTCTGTTTGAACATATTTTGTAGAAATCTGGTCATTAAATAATATGTATCCCAGTTCTTCCATCGTTTCCACACAAAGAGCCATACAATGCAATTGATAGAACAATAGTTCATGAGCCATTAAGAGCTGGAGCAGAGAGAGCCTGATCCATGTGTCATACAACGGCTAGAACTGTGCTCTGAAGTGCTATGCTGAAGGGATGGGAGGGAAAATGAGAAGTCCCTTCTTGTGAGGAGGAGGCTGAGATCAAGTACACATTTCTTCCCTGTTAGTTCTAATTGAATTAAGCATTCAAAAGTGCTAAGTCCTCAGCCTCTTTTACAAGTACAGTGTGAAGAAGCTACAGCAAACCATGGCTCTGCGGAGCGCATAGCAGCATCAGGCTGCTGGCAGACGGAGTTGGATGTGCTCTGGGTCCTTTGGGAGCTGGAGTTCTGGTTCCCAGCCTTTCATCTGAAACTTCTGGCAAGGACCTCTGAAGAGACAGGGTAAAGAATATATGTGAACCACATATTTACAAAGTGAGGATGGCTCCTAGCTAACTCAGAGGGTTCTCCTTTAAGCTGAAAATGACATTATTGATATTAAAAAATGGGAAGAAAAAAGCTTCAGCTTTATTACAAACCTGAGCTGAATCATACCTACTTTGGTAGCTCAAAATGGCAGATAAGCGTGTAACACTGAGGGCAGGATGTGGTACTGCAAGGCTAAGCCCTTATTGCAGGAAAAGGATTTGGAGTCTATTTACAAGTCAGGTTTAAATGAAATTGTGAAAAATCAGTGATTCTTCTCACTCCTATATCCTTCAGAAAGACAAAGGGAATGTTTACTTTTTTTTTTTTTTTTTTAAACTCGTGTACCACCCAGGGAATATTAGTTTTATAGCAGAGGAGTAGACACAGTCCTTTCCCACAACAGGATTCGTCTCTGACACAATAAGACATTTCCTAAAGGGAAGGAGCATTTCTGTGAGCAAAAGCAAGAACCATTTGTGACTTCATATGTCTCTCTGTTTATGAAGTACCTGGGAAGTTCTGTGCCATTTGTTTCTCATGTCCTCTCCATCAAAAAGTAGTGAGGTAGAGCTCTTACAGAAAGAAAACTTTCTTCTCTTGAAATCGTTGAGCTCATGAGCTAATAACTTAGCTTGCTGCTGCTCCCAGTCATTTGCATGTTACTTTTACACCGCTTTCCCTTCACAGAGCACTTTTGGTTTAAAAGTCTCTTGCTTGCTTGGTTACATGGTTATAATTTTATTTGCACAACAGGAGACTTGCTGATAAACGAAGTTAAGACTTTGGAAAAATTAAGGAGTCCAAAATCCAGTGGTTGAGTTCCAAATATTTGAATTAGTTCCTCATCCAACTTTCTGAACCTTTTAAAGATTGTGATAGTGTAAATGATGCAGCTGCTTTTCTTTTGCTTTTAAGTGGAACTTACAAAGGCCAATTTGTGACCTGCAACTTGAGTTAAATTCATACGCATCTTTACTGCTTGACTTCTTTGTAGAGATTTAAGCAGCTTTTGCAAACTGTGTTTACTTTACATTCTAAAGTTTCTGCATTTAAAAAAATTAATGCATACAAAAGTATTTTTTATACCAGGTTTAAGGCAAATACATTATAGTATGAGGTAACAATGGGTATTATTATTCCATATGTGCGGTATTATTTTCACCATATATTCTAAAACCAGTTTTATTTGCCACTGTATTTCACCTCTGCGCATCTTCACATTTATATTGTAGAATTGACTCTATGCTGGTATTTATTCCAGGTGATGGAACCCAACTCAGCTGAGCTGGTTTCATTGCTCACAAAGAAAATGGCAAGGTCACTTTGAGGTTGTTCCACAACCTGAAGAACAGCCATGTTTTCCTTTAACCTTTTTACTGCTTGTTTGATTTGTAAAACTGACAGATGATAGAAAAACTTTTATTCCTGGTGGCATTTTGGAAATTTCTACTTTATTAGGATGTTTCAGGAATGCAGTTATTTGTACAGGATTTTTTTCTGAAAGTCTAGTTTTGAAAATGAAAATGTGTAAATTTGTCCCATGCTTCTTCATGGTCTTCCAGAGATATCTCAGCATGGTCCATTCAGCCTATGCATTATGGGCTTGAGACGTCAAAGCAAATCTTGGTCTTTTTTTTTTCTTGGGCTTTTTTTTTTTTTTCCCTTTTCTAGACAAAAATTCCAAAAGAAAAAAAGTGAAAGCCCAGAGAGAAATCAGGAACACACAGTAGTCTAACTCACTCTACTCTTAGCAGGAGAGTCATGCAAGAGGAGAATGTGATGACTTCTGTATAAATTGTGTTTCCCTCAGATACCTTTATTTTCCTGGGTTATTACAGAGGTAAAATAATAAGATGTGGGCACTGGAAAAAAGGGTTATTTTGAGATGACATTAGAGCAGAACCAAGTTATGCAAAACCTCATCCATAGTATGGTTTAGCTTATTAAGGGGCCCTGGTGAGGTTGCTGCCGATTTCCCATCCCAGTGAGTTCTCTGGCAGGAAATAAAGCAGGGAGTGCTGTTTTGATCCAAATAGACTCTCACAGCATTTCGACAGGGAAACAGAGCTGAAGAGAAATATTTAGACTGATAAGCGTCTAGAAAATATTTCTGGGAGTGCACTTTCTGAACTTGTGAGCAGAGACAGTCTGGCTGTATTGGCTACTTCAACTCCTCCTTATCATGGAATTTACTATTAACAAAAGAAAAGAAACCCACCACCTCCTTGAGTGCAGAGTGAGCATTTCACAATGCAGTTTTTCAGCAGCCAACATTCTGGAGTCATGCTGGAGGTAGTAAATGAATAAAGCCATTTTAAAAAAGTGAATAAAGCTATAGCATCTCAACTATGTTAGAGAATCAATCACAGACTTGAGCTCATTTGTTCCACTAGACTGTAGTCTTATAAGAAGAGAACTGCTTGTTCCAGAAAAAAGTGTGAATAATGTGATAAAACAAAATGAACTGCAGAACATATTCTAGCCAGCAGCCAAGAAATTATTCACACTGACATATATTACAGGTGCAGTACTTTTTCTGTCTAGAATACCACCTTCTAGTTTCTACATGCATTATATTTGCTGTTTTCCTACTTCCAGTATAGAAATGCACTGGATTGAGTGTATGAGTCAGTGCTATGCTTTCTTATTTGTATATCATATGTTGTAGTCAAAACAGTCATTCTTTAGTTACTGCAACTGCCCTTGCTCCTGCAACTATTCAAAAGTATTTGGCTGGTTTGCAACTTACAATATGTAGGATTTCTTTTACTTTGAGTTGAATCACATACATGCATATTTATGTATACAAAAAGACCAAATGCATACAGTTCTGGCCAAAAGAATAGACTGCCATAGTCTGCAGTGATAATTGTACAGGCTGTACAATTTTACGTTAGCTCTGTTAAGGAATGAATTCATGGTTTTCTTCTAAAAACTTGGGAGATTTTGTACTGTATCTCTGTATGTAGCATACAAACTAATATGGATCTAGATGAATCTTTGTATTTCTTTAATCCTCATTGTGCATTTCTTTAATTTGTTATCATAGTGCTATATGAAGTAGTTGTGCAGATGTAAACTCAGCTATGTTATGTATTTCAGCCTTTTACTAAGAACTCACTAGTATCATTATCGGACATAATTGCCTAAGTTGGGTAGCTAGCAGCAAATATCACACAGTGGGACAGAAAAATAATCTGGGAGGAAGGAGGACAAGGACTAGTTTAAAAGGAAGAGAAAAATTACCTGGAAATGAACAGATGTAGGGGAAGAAGTTAAAGGCAGGGGGAGAAAGACAATTATTGAGATATATATATTTAAAAGTACTCTTCTGCTTAAGGGTCTATATCTGAAAGATATAATGTTTCTATTACTTCCTTCATTATTGTATTTACAACCTGGAGCTTCATTCATATGATTATTTGATTTGTGGTAGGTTTTTTGCTTTTGACAAAAAGGCCATTTTTCTTTTCATTGTGATCTTTTTGTGGAACACGTGTTACGTATAAAAATCTGCAAATCATTTATGAAAATGCATTTGAATCCACACCTGAAAAATGAGGGAGTTTGTCTAGACTTATAAAAGAGTTGAACTGATTGTATGAGTCTGTCTGAGAAATGAAGCATCTCCAATCACATATTTCTTATTTTAAATCATGGATATGACAAGTAACTGCGGCCCCAACCAGTGATCGTGTTTGAGTGAATACGTTTATAAGTCAATTCTTCGCTTTACTCCAAGTGTGCTGTGATGGCAAAATCTTTCAGGATGCTGGGAAAATGGATTTATGCTATTACTAAGTGGACAGGAGCATTGTTACATTGATTACGCATTTGCAATTTGCCTTTCACTCTTGGAGGGGAAATAGCAGACATGGGTTTCATGTTTGACTCCACACAATGTTTTGCTTGGGTCTGTTTCCCTTTCAGAGCCATACAGGGGAAGAATGAGGTCATGCATTTTAAAAGCACATCGCTGTGTGAGGATTTTCTTTATGCATAGCTTCTTTCTGAGTCAGAGACTTATTCTGGCTTGCGTAGCTGCATATGCCATGTCCTACAAATTGTGTCAACTGAGGACACACGTATGAGTTATGGAAAGCAAAGAGAGTGTGGTAATGAAGGGCTGTAGAGGGTTTAACTCATTGTATGGGTAAACCTCAGTTTAATCTCAGAAGCCTACAAAAAGAAACGGGTGTCCGTACACCTTGATATTTGCTATATAAGCTGATGACAGTCGATACCTTCAGAGTTACCAGGATGCAGGCAGTATGTGCTGTGTCATCAGCTTCACTCTGGCAGAGAGGGCCGAGCCATGGAACAACACTGTGCTCAGCCCACCAGTCTGCTCTGCCTGGCACTGCATGGGAGTTCTCCTCTAAATGGCAAGGTAGCTGACATATTGTATCTCAATTTAAGCCCCATTACCATTCATTAGACATGCTCCTAGTTAATTATTTTAAAAAATAAATGTAAATAACAAGTGTTAATTATACCCTCGAGGCCATTGATGTGTACCATGTTGGCATTTCATGTTAGAAAGGCTGCCTGAAATTAGAATAAAGAGCAGTATAATTCAAGGAGGAGGTTTCAGGAAATATCATTGCTAACATAATATTTTATAATTGCAATTCCATCAATTTTAAGTCTTAATATTAAAATAATACTCTGTTGAGAATCTGTGCTAAAAAGCATTTAGGTGATTTGTTAGCTGTTATATTCATCCTTGCATTTGAAAGGCTTATTTTGTTAAAAGTGCTTTTCAACCAGCTTCAACATCATACAGTGTTTCTCAGGTGGTCCCTGTACATGTTCACTTGTGGATTGGAGTCTTTTGAATACTGACAACTTTATAGAGAAAGGTTATAATACTTTGCATCTCCTCTGTGTTGTTACTACTAGCTGTCATCCGTGTGACTTCACTGGATTTTCTGAGAAGTTTTTTTGAATTCTCAGCTACAAATTTCTTCTTGTCCCTGTGTACAGTCAAATAAAGTGGTTTTCATGTGGCCAGTCTTAAAATCATTTTCTGGCGTAGGAAATCTGAACCACCAAAGAAACCAAAGTAAAGCTGTGTAAGTTATGTGTTTTGTGTCTATTTGCTTATCTAAAAGCTGAGTACTATGTGGTATGCATTGGATGTCAATCTTTTTGCTTAGAAAAACTGCCTTCTGCACTTTAGGCCTGGAGGGGCAATCAGATGAACACTTTCATGTTCTCTTCAAGAATGAGTTTCTCTGAAATCACACTTAGGACTTGTTGTGAGGGAGAGACAAGGCAGGCTTTGCTTGGGTGCACACCTTTGTAATGTGGAAGGATGAAACTCAGTATCTAGATGTGACTCAAGATAAAGGGGCAGTCTGGGTTTCGCTCCAGACCTCGGGTGATAACAAGCCCATGACCTGTTGCTCCTTCCCAGGCTTCCTCAGCACTGCTGCCATTTGGGCTGTCAGCTGGCTTATCAATGGTAATACAAAAGCCTGCCCCGGCACTCAGAAAGGCTCCAGCCAGGCAGTCTGCTGCCTTAGGCATCTCCATCCTGTTACTGGATGTACTGTTACTGTGGTAATATTTTTTACAAGTCAGTAGACAGATACTGAATATTAACTTTTTCAGATGGGGAGTCCCTCATGGTATTGGGCAGTTGCCTTGCCCGTACCCAGGAGATCTCACTGTTTGTGGAAGCTTCTGCTTCTGCCTGCAAGCAAAGAGTGAAAGAAAGTGGAAATGAATGTATTTTCCTAGAGGACAAAGTAATGAAAGAGAGAAAAAGAGGGAGAAAGAAAAAGGAGGAAGCAAGGATAGAATAAAAAGCTCTGTGGTGTGTTTGAGGTGGCTGTGCATATAGGCCCTTCCTGCAGCTTCTCCATCCTCTCTCAGTGGCTCAAAAAAGGACAACCTATCACTGCCTTTTCATGATGTCCCTTCTGTGCCAGGCTTCAGCACCTACATGCTTTCTTCTGGCTTGTGCTAGCCTGAAAGCTGCAGCTCAGGCCAGAGCCCACATGTAGATGTGCAGCTTACACTCAATGTCCTCTGGTGCTTCCAAGTTTCTTCAGGTAAATAGGAGATGCCCTGTGCCCTGTAGATCACTCTAGCAGCACTTCTCTTCCCCCAGTGTCTTCCAGCCTACACAACCTGCTGCTTCCATCTGTTTCTTTTTCATCCTTGCTTTTATATTCAGATGAGGCAGTAAATAAATAAATAAAATGAGAGGAGTGACAAGGCTGTCTTCTGCAGCTTAGCATCCTTTGGTTCTTGGGATGAATAAGAGGACACCCTTCTCCCGGTGAATGCAGATAATGCACATCTTATCTCCAGAAGTTACCCACAGCGTATCACAGGCTGTTGTGGTTTGGTTGAGGAAAAAACAATCTCCCCTTCAAGTCACATTGTGGCTTTCCATCACTTACTCTGCGCTGCAGCAATGCTGATCGATACCTCTGTTTGCCACGCACAGCACCAGCCTGCGGGGCCAAGCCCGGATGCTGCTGGTAGTGCTCAGCTTTCCTGGGATGCGCTGCTCCCATGAGAAAGTAGAGATGTGAAATCTTCCTCTTTGAATTTTGTGACCAGTGTAATGACATGATAAATTGTATGCCAAGGGGGATATGTGCAAACTACGTGGAAACCCATTTTTCTAACCAGCTGGTCAGATTTTATATTGTGCTCTGATCTTTCCGTGAAAAATAATCACAGGTCACCTTGTCTGACTCTTGATGGTGTTATTGTTTGTCATATATTAAGTAATAATATAAGGAAATTCCAAGTAATTTTATCTTGTGTTTGTAAGGAAGGGAATGTGGAGGCAGCTTTAGAAATTTGAAGCATTATATAAACTGCTTTGGGCATTTAAATACATTCCTTTCACTGCCTGGGGCACTCTTTAGTCCTAAAATACCCTAAAATTAACAATTTGTGGATGGGGTTATTAAGATCCGCCTCCATCACCACTTCTGCTCTTTGTCTCTGCATTAAAGTTGAGATTGAAGTTACTTAGTTTTAAAATCTGTTTTAAAACATGCACAAATGAACTTATGAGAAAATGTTGCCCTAAGCATAATTTTATGACCCATACATTTTGAATATTTAAAACAGTACTAATAAAAATAAAGCAGTGAATATTCTCAGGGGTTTAATTTTGCTAGTGTATGTTGATCTGATGGTTTGTGAGTTTTACTACATTTCATTAGGGAAATTTTACCAGAGAAATGGAGTTGAATATACAAAATAGTTTATCTTAAATTGGCAGCATGAATCCTCAGTAGAGCTTGTTTACAAGTACTGATTCACTTGAACACTTATTTTATAAAGAAACATTGTGGAAATAATTTTATTGCCTTTAGTACTTAAGCAAGAGCAATAGAAAAAGACAAAGAAATACTCCTCTTTTGTGTGAGAGTTGTAAAGATCCTTACAGATTATCTGTGCATTTATTTATGCACTGTACATTACTTTCCTATCCATCAATATAGCCTGAGATAAGTTCAGCCAGCCTGTTTTCAGTTGCCACTCATTTTTTTTTATTAATATTGAAGTTAGAAATCAAATAAACTCTGTGATGTCAACAGCACCAGAATGTTACTGAATCTCCACCTCAAAGGGGAAAATTCACCCAAGATTCAAAACCTCTAAGACAAGCATGCTCTTTCCTGCAAAACTTGAAAGTTTGTGTAGACACGCCTCTCTGAAACTAAACTCACTTAATATCAGTTTACTGTCCATAGTGCTGTTAACTAATTAGCTAGATGCTCAGAGACAATGTGGTTTTTTTAAGAAAAAAATTGTCTTGATTGCTAAAAACAGTAATCAACAAAGTGTCTTTTATTTAAAAAATAATCTGCCTTATCGTTGAAATCATCATTTATTCTTGCTTTTGTTTTCATTTTATTTGGGGCTGATTTCAGTGTTCACCAAATGCTGTCCCTCCCAACTCACACTCTTCAGTTCAGCAGCAAGCAAGATTGCTCTTCACACTCCCTGAGAGAATAGGTGCATCGTGTTTCCTTTTTAAGATAATGTTCTGACTCTTTGAAGTGACATTTTTCATTGGAATTAAGTATTTCGTGGAGTGACAGAGTGATTTTAACCAGTGAGAAGGGAAAAATGGTACTTTTTATCCAAACAGTATACATTTTTCTTGATATCTTGGTCTCTTTTTTTTTCTTGGTATTTGAGGCCTGAGTGCAAACAGGGACTAGAGAAAAATATTACTGTGTTCAACGAGACTTTTCTTCTTGCTTCTAAGTCCAAAGAGATTTGGATAGACATTTAAACAACTCCAGACATTTTAGGGCTGATGTAGCTTTAATACTTCTGTCACATTTCTCTACCTCTTCTGTTGTGTTGACCGGTGTTTAAGCCACATTATTAGAGTGGGTTATGCACTGCACTCCAGCAATCATGTTTTACAAGTTTAATGAAGACCAGGCTGGATAAATTTCTACCATGGCCTATAGAGTTGAATGGAAGCTTCAACTTCTCCCTAAGTCTCAATGTGAGATAGCTTTACAATATGCTGAAATGGAGCATTACTTCCTGAGGCTAGCTCTGCTTCTCACAGCGCCCAAGTGAGCTACAAAGCCATGTGAGTTTGTCGTCTTTTACAGTTTGTCTTTTTTCTTTTATTAGAGTTTAGTCTTATTGCATTATATTATGGGGCTAGCAAGGAGAGCTATTTCCAGCTCCTTATTTCATAAAGGGATTTGATAAGTAAGAATAAAGTAAGCATTTAGATAAAAATTTGAGCTAATATAAACAGGGGGAAAAAAATCAGCAACCAGAATTATTTAAAGAAGTATAATTTACAGAAATGTACTCTAGAGTATACTACCAGTTACCAGTGAAGGGAATATTGTGTCTATACAAGTCACTGTACACACATCTGGCTGCAGAATGAATATAACAAGTACTTCTGAAGCTGCATTTGTATGTAAGGGAAAGTAAGTGTGCAAAAATAAAGTATCAGTATACCAGCATGGTATCAGGTGAATTTTGAACGTTAGACCCGCACATTCCTCAAGTTCATCTTTCCTGGGATTCGTTTTTCATATTTGAAACCTCTGAACTGCGTTAAGCAGACACCACTTTGCTGACCTGCAAAGGACAGGATGCACTCTTGGTTGTGATCTCATTTTCACTTCAAAAAGGATCGAAATTACAAATTTGAGTGTTGAAGCAAGGACTGGACTGTTGTAAGAACAGCTGCACTGCACCTGGCAAAATGCAGTGGCTCATCAGAGTGCCTGAGAGCAGATGCTCAGGGAAGAGGAGCGAGTACTGGGGAAGCATAGTATGATATCTCTTTACACAGTATAGTAATGTGCCTTTGAGTAGCTAGAAGGGAAACTTTATTTCTATAAAATGAGAAGAGAAGCAACTGATCTCTCAGTTATCTAAGAGCTGTGTTGATCCTTGAATTACCTTAGACATTAAAATTCTGACATTATTGCTAGGAAAAAACAATTTTCAGTAGAAGTTTAAAAACAACTTTAGTTGTGCTTTTTTTCTGCTCTCCTTTTGGTGGACACTTTTTTAAAAAGGAAAGATCATTCACACAGGAAACCAGTGAGTAATAACAAAACATAATATGATTGTTGGAAACACTAACACATTCCTAAAAGAGCCAGCCGTATTCATGATGCTGATTTCTACATCTTCACATATGCTGTAGATATGAGGGAAACATTAAACAAGAATGAACCTGCTAATGAATGCAAAGGCTCTGTGGGAAAAAATGTGTGTGTTTGTGAGCAGCTACCTCTTTTCATATGAGGTCTTCCGAAATGTAGTACTTATCCCAAGCACTCATGGATATTGGTGCAGCAGCTGGCTTTGTGCACAAAACAGGCCCTACAATCTCACCTAACTGATCTGTGTTAACCCCAAAACAGATGCCTGAGAGTGGGATTTGACTTAACATGTGGCAAGTGATGCTGCTAAGAGAGAGTATATCACCACTGTGTGAAGGAGGGCTGCTAATTTGAACAAGTGATGTCTATGGCACAGCGCTATTTTTCCAAATAGTTTGTTTTGCATCTGAGTGTAATTATCTTGAGGACACGTTTGTTTTTCTTGAAGTTTTCATATTGAACTCAAAATTATGATTATTAATTGTCATGCATTCAGTGCGTCAGGCACTTTCAGATACAGTGCCCTGAAGTCGTAGTGTGTGCAATGCTGTTATGAAGCCTAGCGTTATCAATATTGTTGTTTGAAGCAGTGCTTCTTTATAACCAATAGCTACGGGAATTGAAGTGAAGCGATAATGTTTCATTAGGCTTTGAGCCATGGAAACAGTGACTATCAATATCCTTTGTAGTGTTTTTTCCCTTGCTATGAACAGTAGAAGATGAGTAAATACAGTGCATTGGACTCCATAGGTCTCAGCACTCTTAAAATAGTAACTTGCTCAGCTATACTGTTGCTCATTTTTCACTTTGTATTTACAACTTTACATTTACATCTGCATCAGTGTTAAAATCAAATGTGCAGCTTATCTGTTGCCAGTAGTATGATCATTTTGTTCCCGCTTACAGTTGGGCAAATTTAAAGCTGGTGCATTTTTTGAAAATGCATTAAAAGCAATGATGTTGCTTAAGCTCTGAAAGCCAGAAGTTTGCATGGCTCCTCAGGATGCTGGGAATAAAATGGTATCCTTCACACTCAGGTGTTGGCTTTGGGAGAGACTTAGAGATTTATTCTCCTCTAAGGGAAATGGTGCTCTTTTCTTCAAAAATAAAAATACCACATCTACTTGCATTATTCTGTCTTCAGTCTTGAAGAGCAAATTCAATGTATAAAACATTGTTACAGAGGAGATGACTGTAGAGCACTTAATTTGTTTAGTTAGCACTGTGGCAAAGGACTGGAAAAGGTATAACACCAGGGAATGGTTAGTCACCTATTCCTCCCCCCAGAAAAAATGGATTAAGTTGACTATAATATTTGTGTCGACAAAAATATGGCTAAAAGAAAAAGCATGAATTTTTAGATGGCTGGTTATATTTCTCATTCTGTGGACTTTTTCGTGTGTTCTTTTTAATATCCGGATAAAACAGGAGATTGTTTAAGGTAAGAATTGCTGTCTTTTTTTTTTTTTAATTTTCATCAGTTAAAATAATATTATGTTTCATTATGCTGAATCCCCTTCATGTGAAGTAGGGCTGCATTCCCTATTTCAGACAATATTAGAAATGTTCTGAGCCACCATTCATTCTTTTGGAACCCAACCAGCCACAGACATGCTAGAAATTTGGCTAGGAACCATACAAATTACAACTCCAATTTTGTACTTTGGTATATTTTCTTGGGCAGCAGCAGAGCCCTCACTCCCTTTCTGAGCAATTCTGTGTTTTTTTGTCTTCTGACCCATCAGGAGATTTGGAAGAAGCAATTGTAAGCAGCAGTAATAATACAGTGTAGTTGGGAACACAGTTGTGATAGTGGCCAAGAATGTCTTCCATGTTGAAAAGATTTTTGGAGAGAAGGAATTGCTAGATCAAAACACATCAGGGTGGAGGGATGGGTCAGACTCTCATAGACGGACCTCAGCTGGGGTGGCCCATTTTCTGAGGAGGAGAATAAGGTAAATATCAGTTTAATAGGCAGTAGGAATATAACTCATATATTTGTATCACCTAGTTTCTGATTATGCCTATCATGCTTTCCAAGTGCTAAGAGCCGTAACCAGAATTGGCATGGGGAGGTGGAATGGTATGTGCTTTTATTGGAAGATCACGAATAAGTGTAAACAACGTCTAAAGCAAGAGGTAGACCTTAATGATCTGTAGGAGACAGAGAAGGAAACAGCGCATACCCTGTTTGTTTATTGAAAGCAATCAAGTAGAATAGTTTAACTTGTAATGAAATTGATTTGCTTGAATGTCATCCTCCATCTGAGAATCTGGGCTATTTGACTGTGTCAAAAAAAGGGAATATAAGTTTAGTGAACAACAGCTGCAGGATTGTGAATCAAATGAGACAGATCTATTCTAAAATATTCAGAGGTTTATATAAACATTTTATGTATTCTACATGAAAAGCATATTTCATGGCCTAAAGCACCCAGCAGGATAGATTGCTTTCTTTTCTTTCCTTTTCTTTTTTTTTTTTTTTTCTTTCACCCAAAGTCAAAATGGAGCACCAGGTCAGTGTAGAGTATAAAAACATTGCACACTGCAGCAAATACAGTGATATTCTCTGTGGTGCTATTTCTTCAACACATCGTTCAGGCTATGATACATGAACCATTAATAGTTTTCTGTATAGATTAACACTCTCAGTTCTAATTGTTCTAGTCTATCTTTCTTTGCATTTCCAATTAGTGCAGGCATTGTGATCAAAAAGACCCCAAAGGGACATTTATTTTATTTTTCTACTTTATAATGAGTTTACAAGTTAGCAGAATATACAAGTTTGTACATAAGATTATAGCCTTCTGTGAACCTCTTTCTCTCAATTAAAAAACACCAAGCATGGCCAAGTTTGCTTCAAACACATTGGAGAAAATAAGTGGGACATGAGAGAAGCTTTAGTAGTGCACTTGGTGGCAACTGTTCCAGGGGTATCTAAAGAAATTATTTCCTTATGACCACTGTGATGCTGTGAAATAGAAATTCCTTGTCATTATAAGTAGTTGGCTTTCTAAACACTCAACATTAGATGAGGAAGCTTAAGTGTGACTATTTCATATGCAGAATTTGGCTCCTCAACCTTCCACTAGTGTTCATTGAGTTTTGCATTTTTAACACTGCCTTTCTTGTTGGGAGGGAATTGAGATCTGTTCACCTTTCACAGAGGTTCTCCTTGCCTTGCCTTGCCTTGCCCTGCCCTTCCCCCTGCCCTTCCCTCTTCCCCTCTCCACTCCGCTCCACTCACCTCCCCTCTTCGTGTAAATAAAGAAAGCACTAGCAAACACAACAGAAGAAGCTCTCCAAGTGGTCCTTGCTGGTTTTGCCAATATAGAGATTTGAGAGATCAGCAGTACTGGCCATATTCCACGAGCAGGGACTCACAGGGATCTACTTTTTTGAACCGCAGGCTCACAAAATCACCTCCATTTCCGTTCATGTGAAAGTGGATTTTGTGAGATTTCCATTTATTGTTGGTTTTTGTTTGTTTGATTTGTTGTTTTTTCCTCCCTTTTTCAGTCTGTTTTTTTAATGAGTGCCCTAAAAAAGAAGCTGAACATGATGGCGGCCTTCCTGATGAAGTCACCTCTTCATTAGGGAATGGGCTAAGGCCATCTATCATTGCGCAGGAATAACTGAAATGGTGTCTGGCAGCAGCAGGTCTGGCTCTTTGGAGCTGAACTGAAACTACAGCCCCAGGGAAACATGTACTTTCATCCTTTCTGCCCAGCAGCTCTTCCAGCCCCTGGTTTCCACACAGCTCTGTCAGGCAGCTGATTCACACACTGGAGGGAGGGGATGTTTTATGTGTAGATCAACGACAACTCTCCCAGGGCTCTTAAACATTTAACTTGCTTTTTCTTTGGGAAGAAAGGAAAGAAAGACTCCAGATGTTTTGAGTTTTCATTTCTGGAATTGGGACATTGCAGACAGCTTCTGTGCTTCCCTAGGAAACAGGTGACCACCCAGGCAGTCTTGCTGCTTGTGTGATGGTTGACCCTTGATAACCAGATAATGGGGCAGTTCATAAAAGAAGTGTTACCCACCTTTTACTGTTAATGTCTCCCTTTCCCAAACAGAATTGTCTAGGGAGATTTCCAAGGTTTTTTATTTGGGCAGTCTTTGGGACCTTTCTTAAACTCAACTCCACTTTTGCTGCCAATCATCTTAGGGATCCCTGGGGCAATGCTGTGCTCTGTAGCCATGTCCACAGCACGCAGATGTTGTGCAGCATGGCTGCAACCACTGCTCATGCACAACATGCTGTGTTGTAATGCACAGTGAATCCAAAGCATTGAGCCATGAATGTGTCATCTGAATGATTTGTGCAAAACAATTAATCCAGCAATTGTTACACTGGGATTTACATGTAGACATGTCAACCATTTTAAAGAGCATACGTAGCCTGATATTCCTAAATTGAATTTACCATGTATGTACATTCAGAAGGTGTGGGTAATGAAAGTAGGGTTCATGTCATATACTGGGTCTCTGCTTTTTTGCTTTTCATTTTCTTGTTACGCTATTATTATTATTATTATTATTATTATTATTATTATTATTATTATTATTATTATTATTTGCATCAGCAACTCAAGGGATAGTTGCCTTTTAAGAGCAAATACTTGTTCCAGCCCCAAGCATTTTCTTTAACTAATGCTACTACTTAAATGGAAAAATACTCATTTGGAGGTTGACTAATTTTTGTCTCTGGAAGAAGTGACTTGCTTTAGTACATTTTTACAGTTATCTTTAATTATTTTCAGTTGTGGATAGCATATTTTCCAAAACATAATGTATCTGATCATATTTAAGGAAATATTTGAGGTGTTTCCTCAAAAATACTAGCTAATAAAAATGACCAAAAAAATCCTACGCTGATAGACTTTGTTATGTAGTCTCCATGAAAGGAAGATGAATTCTGGCTTTGCCTAAATTCCTCTGAAATTAAAGCTATTTCATTGGGCACAGCAATAACTCTAATTACAGCACTGTGCATTTGGATGAAAGCTGGTCTGCAGGGCTCGGACTTGCACCTAGCAATATCTATATGCACTAATTCCAAATCCAGCTTAGGACTCTCATGGCTTGTGTTTCTAAAGTGACCTTCCTAATGATAGATGCTTGCTTTGTACCTTGTGCTGGATGATCCCTGCACTTTTCCGTGCTTGGAGCTGGTCAGCTGTCCTTTGCTACTCTTTCTGCTTTCCATGTTAATGTGGTGGCAACAGGACCTGCTGCTGTAGGAAGGAGAGAGTCGATACAGAACAGCAGTAGTGCTGCCAGTGCTGCTTTCAGCAAGCCCCAGCACTGCTGTGGTAAGGAAAGAAAGGAAATAAAGTCTTCACTTTTCTAACTGATGCCTACGTTGCATGAGCACTGTGTCCATCTGTCCTCCTTACTTTGCTCAGGTGTGGAAATGGGAAGTGACGGTGTCAGTACTGGTAAACTGAGAGTCTAAAGAATTGTCAAGGTTTTATGATTTTCAGTTATTGGTATTCCACACCATAACATCATGTAGTGAATGTACCTGGTTCTCAGAAGAGAAGGACTACTACATTCCCTAGGGGACTTTGCTCCCCTGTTACCGTTTTCCAGTTAGAGGGAAAGATAAAAACTCGCAGATCACAAGACCTTCTTTTTTTCCGCCCGTCTCTCGTCCCCGCAGCATCTCACTCCCCAGCCATCTTATTGTCAGTGTTAGAGTAAGGCCTACCTTGATTTTTGGACATTCTCTCTCATTGTATTGGATTTATTAGCTTAAATTGTAATTACATTGTATTACAGTGTGTTGTTTTGCATTCCGATATCTTATTCAGTAATTTAGTTTGTTTGTCCTCAGATTGTTGCCACTGTTTTGTTCTCAGGCCCATCTCCTTACCCTTTTTTCCCTTTTCCCTTTCCCAGGGCGTGGGTCCATGGGTCCCCCGTCCCATCTGTCACGGAACCGAGCCGAACGCCTGTAAACCATTGACAAGAATGCAAACTGGTTACTACAAAGTCATAAGAAATTTTGTGACTGATATTCAAAATGGAATTTAAAATTAAATTCACTTTTCGTTTGATTTTTTTTTGACTATAGGAAAGGAGAAGACAGGTCCAAAAGCCACTTTTTTCCCTGAGTTCAAGCTGAGAAAGGGGACGTCTTATTTTAATTACTTCTTCCTGGTGATAAAGTATGCACGTTCATGAGTGCATGGATTTCTGATCGATGCAAGATGGCCATTCCACTTGTCTCTGAAGGCCCAAACTTCTTATAAGGACCTAATTTGTAATAAGGAACGTAGAAACTGAGACTTTTGGAGGGTGAATTGCAATAGTTAGTGCTGTTGGCTTTCTGAAGTAGCAAGAAGTGTGTTAGTGAGGGCTCTGCCTTCTCCCAGTTCATGTGGTTGGGCACTGAGCTACAGATGTGCTCTGGACATGGTGGCATGGGGGCCAGGCAGACAGCTTGTTATGACAGTGCAATTATGTGTGCACAGCCGTGGCAAGTGGCATCAATTCTGCAGCTTCTGGCAGTGGATGTCAGAAACAGAAAATTGCATGAAAACCGTGATATGATTGAAATTACCAGGAACTTTTAAATTACAGAGTTGCTGTACTCTCAGGCTGTAAAATTAAATGTTACTACTCACTGGAGTACTTGAGTTGAAATGGCTTACAAGAAGACACTCAAGTAATTGTCATTTTGAGAAAGTATTGTCAGCAATCAAGTTTCCACATTCATTTTCTGGATGGGGAAGCCAGTACAGCACTTACGGGACATCCATCAAAAGTGATGCACAACCCAGTTTGGGAACACTGAGCCCAGCCTCACCTAACGCATCACAGTCATTGGAAAGGGGACACAGGGATGACCAAGTTCATGGGTAGAATCCCCGTGTTCCAATGAAATTCAGCTTTTTTGCAGCCTTGGTAAGATCACTGAGGTTGTGAATACAGAGGTAACTCAGGCAACTTGCATGTTGCTGGAGCCTAGCCAGCCATGGGACTGGCACACAAGAGAGGAGAGCAAAGAAAGGCTGCTGCATGGTTAATGGCAGCGGGATTGTTAGCATGTCATTCTCTAAGCACCAGGACTAACAAAGCTTAGTTTCCTGCAGATTTATCTTGGAGAATTGATTGATGGGGGTGTTGCAGAACTCACAAGATCTGAGTGAAGCTTTTTCACAACGGAGGCATTTATAAGGCACTTCTGCTGAGCACATATTACTTTTAAGTCTGGGAGAATTTGCTTGGTCTCTCATCTCCCTTTTTTCTACTGCAAAAGACATGCAGAACTATCGCTGGTTTCTGAAACCCTTTCCTTTCTGTCAGGTTTGGCAGTAAGTTGCCATTTTCTTCAGAAATTATAAGCTGGATGAATACAGGCAGTCAGCGTGTTTGTCTCATTTCCCCAGGGACTAGACTGTGAGACAGCCATTGCTTACTGATAGGAGATGGGCTTTGAGCCTACTGTTGTTTTCCTCATCATCTTCCAGCAGCCATGATGGGGGAAAAGAAGATGGCTGAGAGTGAATGATCACATGTGTGCACACACGTGCAGACACTGATGCCCCGTGGCACTGCTTCCCTTCCCTCTCAAACCCAGGTAAAAGCAAATGCTCACACTAAGCTGAAGATTGGCTTCTGCTAGAAAAACTTGAGGGAAATGAGTAGCTGTGGTTCCTAGGCTCTTGGCCAAGTAGGAGTGATTGCTCCACATGGTTGAGAAATGAAGCAATAATTAGGTGAAAAAGGAACGGTGTAGGGCATAGAATTGCTCAGCTACTCATGATGTAGCGCAGTGTGTGAGCAGAGGGAGCCCCTGGACAGTATGGGACTGAAACCAGGGAGAGGAGCAGTAGTCACCTTGGGGAAGGAACCACACCTCCTCTGCATTGCATTAGCTAAGCAGAAACATTTGGAGAGTCGTATTTTTCTTCCTGTTTCATCTCTGCATGAAGTGTTTATCTGTCTTTATCTGTGCGTATTGATTTCCCTGTACTCCAAGCCCTAAGTAGCAGTGAATCTGCCCTTCTAACGTGTGCCGAAGCATTGTATTGGGAGCTGTCTAAAATCAGGCTTGAGAATGAGGCGTACTACTTTAAACAGTTTTCTCCCATTGCTGGCAGTCTGATGAGATTGAAATGTTCTTGCTAGCCAAAGGAGAGTAAAAGGAGCAAATTCTACCTCCAAATTGTTTGCAGAGAGTTTTTCGGGTATGTTTTGTTCCTCTTAACTGAATGGCTCTGCTCTCTCAGTTAAGCAGCAGTTACTCACAGAGAAAAAAAGCGTTTTTCTTTTTTGGTAAAGAAAAGTGCCTTGAAAGAGTATTAGGATTAGGTTCAAATGCTAGCAGCTTTATGCTGCTCCAGTGATGTAAAGCAGCTGCTAGCCCACTTTAACCATTTGACTGAACTGAATTTACAATGCTTTGCGCTGCTGTGATGATGCAAGGCAGCTGGAGAAGACCAGCAAATCTGTTCTTTAAGTGAAATAAAATACTTTGATAATTAAAAGTACAATGCTACTTTTATCTCTGCTTGACGTTTGTTTTTTCTTCAAGTCCCTGTTTATAAGGACCAGATTGTGCCCATGATTGCCATAATCTGAAATTAAAGGGAATGTTTATGCAGTAGGGTGCTCCTCAAACTGAGGAAGGGCAGCAGAATTCAATCCTGCTAGACATGTGAAGAATAGCAGCCTTCAAGTGACAAACCTGTTTGAATTAGGATGAAAATCTCATTAACTCTTGTCACAGGCCAAGCATACCCCTGCTCAACAGGTTTTCTGTTCACACCATCTCTTGGCCAGCAGTTGCTCCTTTTTGCTCTCATTATTATTCATTTTTTTTGCCAAAGTGCAACTCTATCAGTCACCACCATTGTAATTAGGGGCCTCATCCTGCCAGATTTGCTCTATCTCTTCCTGTGCAGTTACAGAGCATCACGGGGGCTTTTGTCTGCAACCTTCTTGCAGGATCTCTCCGGAAGGATGGCGGGGCCTAGCGGGGCTCAAGTTTGGCTCTCAAGTCAGCATACAAACATAACTGTTACACTTCTCTGTGGGAAAGTTCATCTCTTTTTTTTTTTTTTTGCCTTTTTTATAACTGCAGCATCTTCTTGGCAAAGCAGATGTGCTGTTATTTCTTTTATTTTGTTTTTTTGCAGTTGAGGAAAAGGTAAGTAAGCAACCTGTTACTGTAAAAAAAAAACAAACAGCAAACAAGTTAAGACAGGCCAATTTAGTATCGTTATGGATGAATGTAAATATAAGTACATGTTCTGCTCTGAAAGTAACACCTCCTATGTTGTGTTGGCCCATGACATCAGAGGCAGACGGTGATGGTATGGCAGCAGAGGTTGAACCTTCCCACCAATATTCTGTTACATGTTGTTGCCATGCGACAGACGGCAGCAGAGGGGCAGTCTGACAGAATGCTGTCAGACATGGGAGTGCATATGGAGCAAAGGTGTGGAACTGAATTCCTTCATGTGGAAAAAATGGCACCCACTGGCATTCATCGACGCTTGCTGAACATTTATGGAGGCCAACCAGTGAGATGTGAGCACACTGAGGCAGTGGTGACAGCAATGTGAAAGACATGCAATGTTCCAGACAGCCATGCAGATTTTTACAAGTGCAGCATGTTCGTGTCCCATGAACAAGGCTCTTGTTCATTGTTGGTGAAAATGCATAGCTAATGGTGGTGACTATGTTGAAAAGCAGTGTTTTCTAGATGGGAATGTGCTCAATCAGATAGTGTTATTGCACGTTTTGTAGCTGTTACAGTTTTCATGGAAATAAGTAGGAGGCATTACTTTCAGAGCTACCTACATACATTTTTTTTCCTTTTCTAAAAAATGAAATCCAGTTTGTGAGTGAGGAATAGCACTGTTGGAGATACCAGAGAGGAGATACCAGGGAAGACAGGCTGAAACGAGCTGTCATTTAATAGAAAACCCTGAAAAATGCTGAAACAGAAATCAGTTGTGTCATTTAATTGCATGGAGGGTTTAGCTTAGTTTTGTTTTGTGCTCCCACTTGCATTTTTCTCTCCGTTTGTTGGAAACATGGCCTGTGCCATGCCTCAATCAGCTGCCTCTGCACTGGCATCACGGCACGAGAGGGGCGGCCGGACGCTGTGGCGCGTGGTGATTGATCCCTCCATTTAGATAGCATAATGCATCGTGAAGGAAGGAGCACATCAAAGACTTCAGTGATTGACAGCGATTTATGCTGCTTTTGTTTTTAATTCCTTGACTTCTGACACTCTGAGATGGGACTTTGTAAAGGAAGGATGCCGTATCCTAGGGTTACACCTCCATTCATAACACGGAGAGACACAGAAACTGTGGAGACTGATACCCAGATTTCAGATATATTAGTTTTTATTTAAATCTGAGGTTCAGAGGTTTGTGGGCATGCTGTTTCTGTTATTAAATCATTATGAACCTACCTGGGGGGAGAAAACGCCAACGATCTTACCAGGAGTGCCTCTATAAACATTTCTTACTCTCCGTAGTGTAAGGCTGGTATATTAAAAATTCTTCGAATAGCTGACCTCGACAGGTGTTTTATTTGAGCAAACAAAACAATAAATACTAATATAATCCCTGCGGAGCCGGCATTAGGCTTTGTGGGAAATGCATAATTTCCTTTACTAAATGTAGGAAGCGCTGCAAATTTAATTTCTTCATTTTTGCCATTAATCCCAAACCATTCTGAACACTCGTGGCTCCCAGGGGCTGAGGTCGGCAGTGCGTTCCCCATGGTTGCATAGAGGGCTTTCCCATGGGCTGGTAGACTGAGGAACATGGTGTTTTTCTCTTCTCCGTCAATGCAGATGCTCTCAGTGCTGTATGAAGCAAGGAGGTGTGCACCCAACAGCCCTTGTGCTGTGGGAGCGAGTGCTGTGTCGTAGTGCGTGCACAAAAGCTGAAGCCCATGTCATGGCACTGAGTGGCATGGTTTAATGGGCATGGTGGTGATGAGTTGACGGTTAGACAAGATGATCTTAGTCTTGGTCTTTTCCAGCCTTATTGGTTCTATGATTCTATGATTCATTTCTGAATGGTTCTGGAGATGCTGTGGGGATGAGGTCGTGGGCGGCTCTGCTGTCAGTCCCTAAAGTACAGTGTACAGAGATTATTGTGCTTTTGGCTCCTTGCTTCTGAAAGGCCTCATAATTGAAGGGCTGGCTTGTTTGTTAGTTTTAATCGAGACCATATGTAGGTTACAGTTTTAGTGGCTGCATTTGACATGTTCTGAAAGGATTATGTCGACTTAAAAGACTCACTTTGCTGAAAGCATTTAGCCACTCCTCCATGCAGCAGAGGTCATAGTGTTGTCCTGGAGTCTTCAAAGCAGGGGGAAGTGAATATCCAAAATGGCCGTTGTGCCAGGCAGGGCCGGGCTTGGCAGAGCCCAGTGTCACAGTGCACATACAGCCCTGGAAATTCCTACCCAGCCTTCAATTTTAATAGCTTAATAGTCTTGAAGAAACTTTTAAGTCTGAAAAGCAGATTAGTTTGAACTATTTTGTAGTTACTGCATAACGCAGCAATGACTCACTTTTTCTGATTCCCTTATAGACAATGAACTCTGCTGTTATATTAGCAAAAGCTGCTGTTGCTCTTGCACTGCAATGACAAAACTGATACTAAAGCGATGCAGTCTCCAGGCTAGGTGCACCAGCAGCCTCACCCAGGATGGCAAGTGCTGCCTTTTTATGCTTGACTATAAGACCTGAGGTCCTATCCATTAAGAGATGATGGCTGAACTGTGGAAGCCATTAAAAAGCCCCATCACTATGTTTTATTATTGTCATAAAGTCCATGAATTAAGATCCACATTTTAAGCATCATTTATTGTTAACTCCTCTATTAACTATTTATGTATCTTCAGAAAGAGAGTGGTCTTGAAGCACTGTTCTCATGGGGGTTGAGCTACACTTACATTATAACTTGTGAATTCTGTCCAGCTTACAAGGAACAGAAATTTTTCCTAGCTTTGAACATGCTTTCATGATCAGATTTCAACTAAGTTTGGTTCTCTTTGTGTTGGCAAACTGAACAATTTGATTAAAACCATGTGAAAATAGGAGCCCAGTAGCCCAAATATAGCTGGCAATTTGACAGTGTTAAAAAATAAAAAGACTGTTTCTTTATAATGGAGTGGGCAGGAGCATAAAAGACAAAAAAAAAAAAAAAAGAAAAAAAAGAAAAAAAGAAAAATCAGAGGGCTACGTTTTTAAAAGTATTTCGAAATGATGTTGGTACATGCTTTCCTCATGTTGGTTAAAAATGCTCCTTGCTTTCAGTTATTCTTTAGGAGCTTATAAGATTAGTGTTGTATGCTGTTTCATTGTTTCTATAGCTTTTTTTATCTTGCGATTTACGAACAAATACTGCGCTTTATCTTGTATAGAACTTTCCCCATTTAGTCTCATTTGGTGTTAAACCTACTCAACCCAGTTAATATTTACTCTGTTTGGTCTGCATTGTCAGTTCAACCTTGGGTATTGACAAACAGCTTCAGTGAAGCTGAACGAAAGCTTAGCTTCTTTGTATAAAAAGTTTTAAAAGTCTTTCATTTCCAGATTTAGTTAGATATTCCTTTGTAGCTTAGTTTTGGTCTTGGTGAAGGTAGAGGTTTCCAAATAGCTTATGTAAGTTGGACCAGCAACATCACCAGTTGAGTAAGACATAAGTGATTGCTGTACTTGAAACAACTGATGCTGAAATCCATTTACGTATTCACATTTCCAGTTCTTCCCAAACTCTGCTGAGTTTTTTTTTGCTTTACATTTAAAGGTTCTGTTCACCGTCTAGTATAGAATTGGCACGAACTGTTTAGCCCATCCTGGGCCTTGCACTTATCTCTTTAGCATCATCTGGCAAGGAAAGGCCAGATGCATAAATCCACAAGAGACTGCAGAACATAATATTGAGGAAAAAGCCCGAAGAGATGGTGCCACTTTTAGCCGCTGCAAGTAGTTTCCAGGATTGAGCTGCAATTTACAAAGAGTGAAAGCAAACATAATCAAAACTCTTTGCCAAAAATTCTTGGGTTGATTTAGATAGCAAAGTTTCATGTAGCATAACCATTAAAAATGCCTTCTTCCATTCATTTAGATCTCCAAATGCAGTGCAAATAAATAGCTTTCAAAATCTGACACAGTCATCTGGAGCCTGCTGTCCCCTCTGTCCTCTTTACCTGTTCATGTGAGCTTCTGTACCTGGTGCAGGTGCTAAAGCCAAGTAGTTTGGGGTTAAGAGAATTGAGATCTCTTTTGACAGTGTTAAAAAAAGCTTCTTAATGTCTCTTACATATGCTGGAGGAAAGCTCTATGTGATGAGAAGCCTACTCCCAGCTGTCCTTCTTGCTACTATGCCTCAGTGCAAGCATAGAATGTGAATGGGCTCCCAATCTCCTGAGAGTTGCCTGTTCACATACACCAGTGTTCACTTTAGCCAGATACCCTAAAATAGCACACAGAACAATTTGTATGTCTGTTGTGATCCTTAAACTTTAGGAAATGCTTTTCTTTCCACACTTTGCTGTCTGGACAATGCCTGGAAAATACTCTGATTTTTTTTTTCTTCTTGCAAGGCACAGTCCACATTAATGGACAAAACATAGTTAATGAATAAAATGAATAACTCAAACTGTTCTTAAAAGTCAGTTTGAAAAATAGCAACCATTTTATGCTTGAAGGCACTGTGTTTGAAGTCTCATTTCACCCACTCCTTTAAGAACCAGACTGCTCTATTCAAAGTCAGGTTCATGCTACACATAAAACCATCATGTGCTCATGCAGATGTTTGCACACATACCTTTGTGCTTGTGTGCAGTTCAGTCATTAGCACTTAGCTTTAAGTGTGACTTTGTACCTTCAGCTCCAAATGCCCAGTATTATGCAATTGCAGTGGTACAAGGATATTTATAATTTTTAATGAAATGATTTGAGGTGCAAAGCAGAGAATTGTAACTCGTGTTCTTAAAAGGACCGTAAGAAAATCTCTGAAAGACAAATCTTCTCTCCAGAAGGATCCTTTTTCTGTAAAAAATACTGAACCATCCTCTAAAATGAATAAGATTACCATTTCAGTGAAGGTGTACTTGATCACACAGCAGAAGGAGAGCTGCTTAGTAGCACTTCTTGCACGAAATCTTGGATGTGTTGTTTTCCAGGAGAACAAACACCTAGCTTAAATAATTTCAGATTGCTTTTAAGATTGTGCTAGAAAGCTATCATTCTGTTTTAAAGTGTTCACAAAATACAAGATGGCAAAAGTTCAATCACTTTATGTTATAGGGGAAGGAAAACCCTGAAATGATCTGATAGAAGGAGTAAGATGATTTCAAGAAGGAAACCCAAAGCACTTGAAGGACGAAATGCTGTTTCTTTCCCTTGGAGACTGTTTCTCTAAACAAATGGCAAAATCTTCTGACAACATCATGTGCTGAAAAACTTAGAGGAGTCCCTTTCTACTCCTCCTTCTCTCCATGCAAGTAGCTGTCATGATCCGTCCCTGAAGGCATTCAAGACCAGGTTGGATGGGGCCTTAGGGAGCCTGATCTGGTGGGTAGCAATCCTGGCCATGGCACGGGGATTAGAACTAGATGGGCTTTATGGTCCTTTCCAACCCAAGCCACTCTATGATTCTATGATTTCCAAGCCCCAGTCAACTTGCTGGCTGAAACTGATGCTGCCCTTTCCTTGCTGGGCCTTTTTTTCCAGGAAACAGTTGGAATTTGCCACTGCTGTGTTCCCCCCTTTGCTCCTGCCAACAGCTATGCACTGGTGATGACTGCTGCCAAGTCTGTGGCTGGGATGTGGTTGGGAAATGGTGGGTTTAAGCATGCATAGGTACTCCTGCTCGTGCTGGTCAGCCAGTAGGTAGTCCTGTGCTCCTCGCTTTGTGCGAGTTGGGCATTACAGACTGAAAATCTGGAGTCAGAAACGAAGTCATGTATCAAAATATCTAGGTTTCAAAAGCAATCGTGTAGTGTTTTGTCAAGAACCAGAAGGCTTCAGCAGAAAACTGCAGCTAAGCTGCAGGTTAGCAGGAACAAAACCATCTTGGTTCATGCATTATCAAAGCATGTCTTGCTTTTAAGCCTCATGCCTTGTTTTTGTCATACTTGAAGCTTCCTTCATATTGTTGCTTTATCCGAGTTTGTTTGATGTTGATGGGAACACCCACACAGAACCGCACCCTCTTTTCCCATAATTAATACTGTAATCCTGAATGCCAATATCTTGTGTTGAATCTTGGAAACCCAATTCTGAAATCTATAATCATCTTTATCCATTTGACATTGCACTTTACTGCGTTTCTTTCAGAAATGTTCAGAGCAGTAAAGGGAACAATTTTCCCTTCTTGGGGAGACAATGCATTGTTGCTTTGGGGTATAGTTTGCAATAAGCAGATACAGTTCACACATAGGCTTCTAAAAGATAAATAGTAGTCCCAAGACTGTTCCTTTTAGGTTTGTCCAGCACCAAGCTTACAGTGAATCTCGTGAAATCTCCGGTGGAGTCACTGTTGCCAGAGTTCTTACTCATACTTAATTTTTGGTCAGTTAGTGGATTTCTCTCTCAGTTTTTCAAATTCCAGAGGAAGCACAGTAGGTGGCCCAATGGAAATCTACTTGGAAACAAATCCTCCTGCTGGAGAAACCAAGATGAGGCACTCTGTCATTGATAAGATTTGGGCTTTTTGCCTTTGTATCGGTGAGACCCTAGGTACTGCAGGTGCAGTTGTGACCTTCCTGTCTGAGGAGACAGAATGTGCTCCTCCAGATCAGAGAAGGCGGCTGGTTTACCCTTGCTGTCACTTGGAGTTACAATGTGGCTGCCATCTAGTTGAGCGAAGTTGAGCATCGGTGATCCTGATGCAGTTGTGGCTTCGCTGATGCCTGGAAATCTGCTGTCTTCTGTCCACCAGGACCAGCTCCTCTGTCTGCCAAATAATGTGTAAGAAACGTGTATGAGGTGTCCACAGCTTTGCTGGGACCTCAGGCTGTTTGTTGGGATGACACTTGGCAGATGTAAAATCCAGCCCCATGGTGACCAGGGCAGGAGGACGTTTTCAACACTCCGAGTGACCAAATACAGACAGCTTAAACTCACTTTTGCTTCTGCTGAACTGCTGAGTCCTGTGCTTTGGTTCCAGAAAAACAAAACTCATGTCTGTGCAGGCATGGTTTGTTGGGTGGTTTGGAAGAAAAAAGTGGATTTTTTTCTGCCTCTGAAGGTATTTTGTTTGTTATTGATGGGGAGAATTAAATTACATTCCAACAAAGTATCAACGATAACTAAGGTTTTTGAGCTGGGGGAGGGTTTGTATAGTATGCTTGTGCGTTTTGTTTTTCTGTTGAGAATATTGGCGTTGTTGTGGCTTTTTGTTTCTCTCTTTCAACTGAGGAGGTTGACAGAGAGATTAGATACCAGTTCTGCCTCAGTGATTCATTAAAGAGGCGCTGGAGGAGCGGAAGTTGCCCTGCTCAAAGGTGTGGGGAGGGTTTATTGTTCTGAGCAGTGCTGTGAATGCCAACGATTTTGCAGCTGTGAAAAGGGCTCTTAATGAGTTTCAGCATTTTAATGTACTTCAAGTTCCCAATTGCACAAATTTAAGAAGCTTAGCAATTCAGTATCTCCTGAATAATAGCATTTATTTTATAGTCTAAATACACTCGGGGAAGTCTCAATAATATTGCAGGAAGTCTTGGTAATATTGCATCTCCTTCCCAATGTAATAGCTTTAGAGGACCTAATTGACTTGAACAGTGGAATTGGTCCTTTAAAAAACATGCACACACAATTTTTGATTAATGAGGCCCATAATAAATCATTAATCTTTTTTGGCTCACCAAATGTTCTGAATAGTTTTCAAAGTGGAAGAAGTTGTGTATGTTTTCCTAAAATGTCTTAGTGATACAGTGCTTGCATTTCAAATCTATCATCTTAAATTTACAGAAAAAATAACCTCATTTAATTTTTAGAAAAACAGATCAAACTCTGAATTCCTTTGTTACTAAGAAGCTTGTGAAGAAACATCTAGATAGGAGTACTTCCTCTTATAATAATAAAAGCACTGTAAAATGACCATGTAGTAAGTGCCCTTCTTCCTGAAGGATCCCAAAGTGCTTTTACACATTTTCTATAGTCAGTATGGGTCATTCACCTATCACTTGAATGAAACTAGTCTTTACTGGCTGTGCTAAACAACACTTTATATAGGAAGGAAATCACAAATAATTTGAAACTCTGGGGAGAATTTTAGGTAGGCAGATTGTAATTGCCCGATTTGGAATTGGCCCAGAAGACTGTGATTAATATACCCAGGCTGCTCTTTAATTGTCCCAGAGTAGTCGGGGCCTTCGTTTCAAGTATGCTTAGTCACTGAGTAGTATTTCTTTTTCTTAATGGTAATTTTAGAACTTACAGAATGAGTGGCAGGATTGGCAGAACTGAAAAGTAGGGAATGCTTTTTATTTACAAAGGGCTCAGCAATATTGGGATAGTGCAACATGATTTTAGGCACGTATCTCACGTGACAGAATCTGGTTGTATATTTTGTTCTTCTTCTTCCTGTTTGACTACAGGACCTCCTGATTATGATGAATCCCTCAAAATATTTTTGCCACACTTCAGTATTTTGAACTCTCTAATATTATTATGTTAGGTCTTAAATAGCAGAGTTAACACAAATGTCTTTATTTCTTAACTTTTTCTCTGGGAATTGCTCGATCTTTTGAAACACAGTGTAGTATCTTTAAAGGTTGTTAAAGGCAGTCTAGCAGGGATAAGTTGATTGATCTGTAAAAATAAGGTCACATAACTTGAAACTATTCCCCTTAAAAAGCAAGCAATCTACAAGGGCTGTTGATACTTTTCTCAGCGAGCCAGCCTCATCCCCTCCCTCCCTGGGGGCTAAGGCTGGGAAGCCCCCGAATGCCAAATCCGACTCTGAGGCTTCTGGCTGTGTGCCTGTCTGTGACAGTCACTGATCTGCAGATCCACAACTGAGTCAATGCCGAGCTGAGATGTTATTCAGTGAGATCTAGTGGATATTTATTTTTCTCTTCAGGGAGCCTAGGAGTTTACAAGGGATTTGGGGTAGATATAATATACCAACTTGTATACTTAGAACACAAAGTTGTTCTTGTTTTGTTTTTTAGTTTTTGCAAGTGACCTGCAGAATACACGCAACATTAGGTTGATCTGTCAAGCAAACTTGAACCCAGCACAGATTTCTCAGGATTGTAAACTATCAGGTTTGGTCCCCTAGGATTAAAGTGTTTACATGGCTGGTGAAAAATGTACACACATCCACAGATGTATGTGTTTTACCATCAGGAATTGTTGCAGTCATGATGAGAACTTCACAAGCAAACTCTGCAATGTCATAGACGTCCATTTAAAGTTGTGCTTTTTGGTCCTAACCCTTTAGGAACAACTGCATTTTACCTCCTCAAAAATGGTTGAAGTTGTTTCCTAAGTACTGAGTGAATTTCCATTTGTCATCATCTGCTGATGTCAGTATCAGCAAGGGCAAGCACTGGAAGAAGGTGTCTGCATCTGATAAAAGCACTCCTATTTTACACGATAAAGTGTCTCTCTCTCATTCAGATTTGTTGCTGTGTTGGTGAAGTATTAGATACATGATAGTTTTAAATGGTCAACTGTAAGCCTTCAGCTTTGATTTTCACCACAATTGGTTTGAAAAAAAATTGTGAATGCAGCTCCTGGGAAAGGTAATCCAGAACATTTAAATGTACAGTGGCTTAAGTTTCTTTCTTTAACTCTGCCTCTTTTATTACGAAAATATCCTAAAGGTAAAGCGAAACAATTCGGGGCATTTAAGGACCTATGCAAGAGCCAGGTCCAGCTTTCAGCATCCTGGAAGGAGATGGACCCTAGGACCGCACCACTTTCTATGTACTCCAGCAGATTCCCTTTTGCCTTTAGTTGCCAGCTCTCAGCTGCATCCAGAAAGATTCATAGACTTCTTTGTAATTCCTTTCCAGTCGGGGACTCAAGAAATGCCTACGTATCTTGTCTCATAGTTTTATTACTGCAATAAGTTGTTAGAGCTGCTTATGATTTATAACTGAGAAAGGGGGTAATAAGAACCTTCATTTATTGGATTGATGTAGCCATCATTTTTTATATGAATGTCTTATGCATATACACAAGTATATAAAAATATGTTTACATACAGATATATTTAATCACATTCAAACATCCCACCAGCAAAGCACATTGTGTCTATGTGTGTGGATACTTCCTTTGCATACACAGTCACTCACGCATATGTAAGCATAATTGAAAATGTTCCTCCTTTTTTGGAAGTCTGGGTATAAGCTTGTATGTCTTTACACACAGACATCTGTTTACCCAGATTTTCAAAGTTGAAAGCATGCTTAAACTGGAATGCACTTTTATGTGTATAATATAATTTGTTATTGCATCTGTAAAATAGAGCTGCACTTACATACTTCAATACATCACTCCTATATATTGACACACACACAGGAACATACATACAGTGTGGCCAGGAAGGCCAGTGGCATCTTGGTTTGTATCAGAAATAGAGCAGTCAGCAGGAGCAGGGAGGTGATCGTCCCTCTGTACTCGGCACTGCTGAGGCTGCGCCTCAAGTGCTGCGTTCAGTTTTAGGCACCTTATTACAGTAAGAGACACTGAGGCCTTGGAGTGTGTCCGGAGTAGAGCAAAAAAGCTTTAAAGGGTGTGGAGCACAAGTCTTATGGGAAGTAGCTGAAGGAACTGGGATTGGGGATTTAGTCTGGAGAAGAGAAGGCTCAGGAGACGTTATTGCTCTCTACAACTGCCTGAAAGGATGTTGTAGGAAGGTAGGGATCAGCCTCTTCTCCCAGCTAACAGTGACAGGACGAGAGGTAAGGGCCTCAAGTTGTGCCAGGGGAGATTCAGATTGGATATTAGAAAAAAATTGTTCTCTGAAAGAGCGGTGACGAGTGGTGGAGTCACCATCACTGGAGGCTTTCAAGAAAAGTGTAGATGTGGCACTGAGGGACATGATTTAGTGGGCATGGTGGTGATGAGTTGATGGTTGGACTAGATTATCTTAGAGGTTTTTTCCAACCTTAATGATATATGATTGTATGATTCTATCTGTGATTAGCCATAGCCAGTATGCTACATAGACATAAGAAGCACGAGCCACAGAGAGTTGACTAGTGGTACTCTAGGGCATTTTCTCATAGGTCAGCTTTATGCAATGCAGCAAGTTGGTGATGTGCAAGCGGTCACAGCCAGCTGTGTGCTAGGCAGGGTGGATGAGTTGGAGTTTCTTGAAACAGAAAGAAAACAATGTTGCAGGACTTGGGGCATTTACTTTTCCTTTTCCTCATTCTCACAGGGACCAATCACAATTACTCCAGTTCATGCACTGTGCTCTGGTTTGGATTTTCTCTTGCAGTATCTTTCAGTCTCTGCTATACTGCTCTCTTATATCTTCTTCTATCTTTCCAGTACTGTTTGTCTCGTGATCGCTTGATCACAAAGAAGCTGAATTGCATGAGTTTTACAGGAAGGCTCACTTGGTGCATCAGCGCCTCAGAACTTGTCCCTGCTGCTCAGTGGCCAGCTCTGGCTTGTGGCCTCCTGTCCAGGCAGCTCAGTTCTGCTGCATCTCACCAGCTGGCTGCAGGCCATTGCGTGCGTTACTTCATTTCAGATTCCAGACATCTTTGCTTATCAGCCTTCTTGATGTTCTTTGTTTCTGCCACAAGAGCAACCTAAGGGCCCGTTCTCATTATATTTCTGAGCATAAGGAAATTCCCTTTTTCCTCTTTATGGTGAGAGTAGGTTATAATCCTCATGGCTCAAGAAAAGTTTATGTCTGTCTTGATCCTTTGTAGGTGGGCAGATCTGGACACACGGTTCACCTTGCTTTACCTTTTCAAATTTCTTAGTTGGTTTTCTGCTTTGTTCTGCATAAAATTGTTGACTTTGTGTCTTCTATGTTGATATGCAACTTGAAAAGTTTCTTGGCTTGGAAAATTTGAGTTAGCTTTCGGAACTCGATAACTGTACTCTATTAGCTGATAGGAGAGATAGAAGGAACTAATGACAGGATTGTAGGAAAACTTGAAAACTTCACACTTTCCTTGGTTTTGGGAAGTGAGTGAGTTCATAGACTACTTTCAGCACAATAAAATTCCCTCTGCTCTCTACTTCCATCAGCTGGCAAGAGAAGAGACACGTTTCTCTTACTGGTCTTTCTATATTATTTTTTTCTCAATATTGTGGAGTTGTAGCAGCATCTGCTACTCTCCCCGAGCTGTCTACAAATCTCTAGCTGATGCATTGTGTCTCTCAGATCCCAATTTTCTGCATAGGCAAAGCATGATATATCCTTAAATGATGTTTTCTTTCTCAGTGGTGCTGGGTTTTTTTTGTGTGTGTGTGTGTGTTGGAGAAGAATACCCTTGATGCTTTACTTATCTCCCTCTACTGAGAGGTTGATGAGGAATGACAGATGCCTGGTACCTACTCCATTTGTTGTCCATCTGGAAACTGATGATATGTCTCCCCTTCTGCTGCTTGTTCACTGGCCGTCATGAGTGGTTGTTCACCCGATGCCATTGCTCTGCTTTCCTCCTTCATTAACTGTAGTTTGTACTGCTCCCTGTGAGCTGGGAACAGCCCCAGGCTAGCTGAGGCCAGAGCAAGTAGTGAAGTGATCCCACACCTCCTGGGGCCTCCCTACAGTCCACCTGCTAGCTAGACCCCACTCTTTAAAATTGTGTGTGTGGTGGACTTCTCTGGTGGCAGGACAGTGCCAGCATCACTGAGACCATGACACTGTGGAACCACGTCTGCTTGATATGGTAGAAATGCAAGGTTTTAGCCCCTTTGGTAACCTTTCTTTCTTGCTTACCTGCTGTTGGCTGCTACTCTCAACCTCACTTAACCAGTACATTCTCATGACGTGGGTCATGAGCATCATCAAAAGTTGCTCTGATGGAGTCTGAGAAGACTGCAGATAGCTCAGCTGCTTCTGTGCAAGATAGTTCAGCAATTCAACATTGGATATTTGTTCTATTTTAATATTTTCTTCTTTTAAAAATAAAGTTTCAGTTTCTTTGGTTGCTTCAGTTGCTAATATTTCTCACTGTCAATCTGTGAGGCTGGAAAATGAATGCTTCAAGGCTGTTTTTGCTCACCCTTCACTGGGACTTGCTGATTCAGCACCAGGAATTCCACGCACGGGGAAAATGTGACATTTCAGTGTCTGTCATGCTTTTGAGTCATAACCATCCCTTGTCACGTTTGAAGCATGACTTGGTTGCCTTCTATACCTGATGCATTTGTGAAGAGTGTGGGTATTTCTGTAGTGTGTGCTTTGTGAGTTGTGCCTGATCTTAAAAGGGAATGGTATTTTTATCTGTGTTAAATACAGATTTCTCAAAATAAAACTGTCAAGGCTGTGCTTTATGGTGGGTTTTGTTTTTCTTAAGCAATGTCTATGTAGATTTTTTCCCTTAGTTTCTGTAATAGTTAGAAGAATCCAGACTCCCTGAAAATTGATGCATCCTCAAGGACTAGTAGGTTTCCATTTCTGGCATGTGCATCAAGATGAATAACTGTTCTCTAGCAGTCTGTATGGACTCAGGGTAAGTAGACCTCAACCTTTATCCCAACAGGAATTCCCAGACAAGAAAATTCTGACTTCATTTATGGTTTATAGGAAGTAACGTAAAACATGACAAAAGAAAGTGTTCAGTTTTCTTCACAAGCAATCACATGGGATCTGTGTGCTGCTTGAATTCGCCTTTGGGTCAATAGGTCAAATATTAAAAAGCATTATACTGTCCCAAAAAGTCCTCTTAAAGCTTCTAATGCTTTCCCAGTGCTGATAATTTACTACCATTAATAGTAGCTGCAGTCTTTTTCCAGTGCAAGTGTAGACAGTTAAATGCTAAGCCTTTGAATTTTACATGAAGAAATCTCAGTTTCCTGAGTTAGCCCCAGCTTAGAGAAGCTTCTGAACAAAAACACGTAAGTTCCCATTGATCTACTGATAGATGCAGCGTGGACAATAATTTAACCCTGTGGGGAATGTACCCAAGCATGGGTTACATTCCAAATCTCTGTAGCCTTTGTTTTGCTGGCAGCTTTAAAAGAAAAAAAATTGAACGCAAACAATAAATACATGAAAAACATCAGAAGTGGAGCGTCTGCTTGTTTTTTCTTTATAAATCCATCTGAATATAGTTTTGAAAATATTTTTTAAGCACAGATCCTGATATTGCCAAATAAGATCAGTGTGAACTTAGAATTCAATAAGAGAAGGATCAAGCCATGACAGGGCAAATACTTCTGTCTTCTGGGAGAACAGCTGCAAGAAACAGTGGGTAGAGAGTCCTAAAGCCACCCTGGCCAAGTATTGTTTACACATGCATGAAAACACCTGTAGTTTGTGCCTCTGCTGCTTCATTATGGCATCCTACGGCCACTGGAAGAACAGACAACAAATCCATCCCCTTCATCACGCTCCTGTGGTGTAGAAATACTCAGTCCCTCCTTTTCGGAGCTTGATGATCAGCAGGCAATCACCTCCACAGTTTCCAGAAATTAAACAGGAGGGATTTATCCATAGGCTTATCTTACACCTTTGCATCTTCGGTTTGAGGAACCCAGAGTTGTCCTCTTCGGTGCCGGTTTCTGTCTGCACCAAGGAATTGGTATTACTGTGTCTTGAGGGAGATTAGGGAGAAAAACTTTTACTTCTATTACCATCTGTAATCCTCTTGGTTCGGTGTTACTGGACAGAGACATTCTACCTGAAATTTTGGGGTAAGAAAATAGCCCAGCTTAGACAGCTGCAGCAGTTACCAGACCACGTCTTGAGAGTTGCCACGATAACAAATGTATATAGTAAAATGGTGAGTTCTTCAAAAATTCTGTAATAATTTTGAATTATTCACTCAAGAATCTCAATTGTGTTCTGTATAAATCCTGCTTTTTGGAATTCAGCTTATGCAAAGGAGAACTGTAGATTTCATGAAAGAGTTTTATGATGTCTGATCTATGTGTTTATTTCAGCTGTTTGGGAATATTATGATTTTAAATGTAACTATTTTTAAATGTAACTATGATTGGACTTCTTTGCACTGAGCATTTCAGCTAATTGGTATCCCGGGCATTACAGATTTTTTCTGGAGTAACTCAAGTAAGTAGGAGTGCTAAGAAGCTCGGATTGGTGTACATTGTGTCCTTCAAAATACCAAAAAATCACAATAATCCATAGTAGTGGGATTTGGTTTGTACATACTTTTAGGATCGTTTTTAGAGCACTTGAAGTTAAGCTCTGGATTCAATTTTATTTATTTAGTGCATGTGGCATTTTAGCTACAATTAGCTTTCTTTCCTCATTTATTGATAATGAAAGGTTTGTACTGTTCTCTGATTGCATGCTGTGTCCTCTGTAAACTAAATAATCTCTCTTGTGACCTTTTCTTTCTTTCTTCATGTAAGTATCTACACACACATACAAATGCACCTTTTCTGTGGGATAGTATTATGTAAAATACAATTCAGTGAGAATGTGAATAGTAGGGAGTTAAATTGCAAGATTTGTTGACTCTGTGCAGGGGCAAAGGACTTGACACCTGTCTAAATATCAGTAAGAGAGTTCTGGAAAATATACATCAATCAATGTGTCATTAACCCAGCATAGTACAAGGCAAATAAACATACTCAATGCAGTATTTTCTAACTTGCAATAAGACATCATGTCTTAAGTTCACTAGGACCAAGTCAGGGACAAAACAAAATAAAGAGGTAAGGTGTTAAACTTAGACTGCAGCTCATCTGGCAGATTGGTCTTTTGCTTCCAGAGGTCATCAGTGAGTTTCTAATTTGGGGTTCATGGCTCAGTGATTATGTAGCATTGTTCAAAATTGTTTTAGACAGACTTAAGGTAATCTGAGGTAATGAATTGATTCTTACTTAACAGCAATATAAATAGCAATGTTGTCATTAAAACAGTACAAAAGAGAATGAGGAGGCAACTGAGCGCCTTCAGAGCTTGAGTGACGCAATGACTTTAGCAGAGGTTGAGCTGTCTTTCTGGCTCCAGTGCGCTGTATGAGTTGGAAACTGCGGAAATTTGTTTCAAAGAGAACTAAAAAGTAAAGAGCTATAAAAATCTCACCTCATAATGGCACAAGTATGAGAAATGGGTTTTTATATCAGTCTCTGATAGTTCTGGTTAGGATCGCATTTTGTGCAAATAAAAGAAGGTACCATGTATCTTATGCAATGCTCTGAAGACAGATACCATAGCGACTCAGGTCCGTATTTTCTACCCAAGATGAAGGCCAAATCAAATCAGCGTTGGCAGATAAAATGCGTGATGGAAAGTTCTGCAGCAGCTCTGTGGTGGACAGACCAATAACAATTCAGTTCCAGCAATATTTAGTTTTAGCAAACGCTGTGCTGCCCATGAACAAACTTAATTAAGAGAAAGCTGATGCCAGCTTACACAGCACCACACAGCACTCTGATAGTTTGCACAGTGCAAAGAAATCCTGAGCATATATAAATGGTGAACTCTCTTTAAAGTTCATGTTTTTAATTAAAACAGTACTTCTAATACTTCGCTGTGGAGCTGATACAGGTATTTGTGGCAAATAATTTCCTACAATACATGTGTTCTTTTTCTCTTCATAGGTCACGGTTTTTAGGAATTTGCTTGTTTGCAATTTTTTGACAAAATTTAGTAGAGCAAATGTTAACCTATGCCTTGTTTGAAAAGTAACTACACAGAGCATTTCAGCACTGGCACAGTAAGCCTGGGTGCCTGAGTCACAGCCCTCTTTTCTGATTAGATGTTCCCACACAATGGGCCTTGTGGCAGAAATTCTTTTCTTCGATCATTGTAGACATGCTCAAATTTACTTATGCAAATAAGAATGAAATGCTTTTGAAAATCACTGGGAACATGGTTTTGTTCAGAGTAGCACTTGCAGATGTGCTCATGTGCAGAACCACTGTCTTTTCAGAAAGCATCCTTGTATTGTCAACAGGCTGTTGACTTGACTTGTTGACAATCAAACTTATGCAGAAAATGTATGCTGCAGTTTTAGTTTTAGATATATTTATAATGCTTGATGGATTGGGATTAATTATCACTGTGTAATAGTTGCATAATTATGCTGAGGCTGCTGAGGGCTAATGTCCTGCAGTAGTGTGGAACAACTCAGTGGCTAATAAATTTTAAATCATGGCAATGTAAAAGTTGGTTAGGGCTGGGTACGGAAGAAATTTATGAAAGTTGTCATCAGCACTCGATCTTAAAAGGCACAGTGACTACCATGAAGTAGATGTAGCAGAGTTGAAGAGACACCGAACATCTCAGAATGTTAAACATTTTGATGTTTTAGCTCCTTGGAAGGGCCATCAGACAACATCCCCATTCTTTTGAAGGTCCCTATGAGAAAATAAGCCTCTGAATACCCCATGTGTTCTGCTCTGCAGTACTTTCTCTGTGAAACCTCTCGTGTTTAGACACTGTCTCAACTGGTGAGGTAGCTGGTGATTCAGGCAGGGCCAAATGCAAAGAGCTGTGGAAGGACTCCTGAGAATAAAGCCAGTACCACTTTCACCTGATTTGTTCTGCTGTGTCCATTGGATTATTAGTACTTAGAATGCTAATAAAATCCTTGTAAATTTTAGGTTCTCTTAACACACTTGTAAGCCTTTTGGTGTGCTGCACAACATGAGAGTGTGACCAGCCAGGGATCAATAGCTAACTGGCCACTGATTTAGCTGTCTCCACTGCTAAAAATGTGCCCAACCAAAGGGCAAATAAATAAGCCAGTAAAAAAATGGAAGGAAACCATGGCATCTGCATTGGAGTCCTGTACACCTTGTGTCACTGCAAAAATGGCTCAGAATACGTCATTAGCAGTTCCAAAAGGCTACATGAGCTGAACCATTTCTGTATGTTCTTTTGTGTTTCTTGTGGGTTCATTAGCTTGAATGCTTTTTTTTTAATTAAAACAACAACAACAACAAAAAAAACTATGACAAATCTTTGAAAATAGGGCTACTGTCCCTTTATTCAAATCAGTGCACCCCCATTGATTCACAGGAACCATGTGGGCATACACTGGAAGGATCGCAGTGCCCAGCCTTTCCTCCCAGCCCCGCTGGGCTTCCTGCCAGCACTTCGAGGGTGTGCAGTTAGAATGACTTTCCCTTAACTCTCACACCAGCAGCCAACATTCATCCTGTCTAACTACGATAACTAAGTTAGGAGAATCCTGTCATGCTTGAATAAGTCAAGGAAGAGAGAACTTTGCTAAATGTTGCTTGCAGGCATTAAGTGTTAGATGTGTAGTTAGACACCTGAATTATAAATTCAGTAGTAAATTATCTGCTTGAAAGCCAAGTACATACATACAAAAATATGCTACATTAACTTTAAGGAACAAATAGGAGAAAACTAGAAAACTGGGGGAAATAATCTTTTAATTCATTGTTTTTGTGTACAAATCCAGGGAAATGCATATGAAATCAGCTTTCAAGGGAATGTCTATTTCAGGTGTTCTGGAAAGTTTTCATGAGCTATAATACTAAATATATACATATATATAAAGTAATAAAAGAATAAAAAGGAATAGTAAATGTGAATCTCCTGAGAGAAAATATTACATGCTTCCTGTGAATTTCATTTAAGCTCAGTTGCTTACATAGAACCCAGCTGAGATCTAATGCCATAAGTTGAATATGAGACTGATGCTACAGATATAAGCTACAGTTGCTACAGTAGTCAAAATACTGAGCAAACATTGGAAAATTTTCAAAATGACATATAAATGTTTGCATATAAATGGTCTGATTTTGTGTAAGTGGTTCCACACGATTGACATAAAGGATGTAACTATTTTTATATTCAGGGGAGACAGAAGTTCAATGCAGATCTTTAAAGGAGAGAAGTGGCATGCATAGCCTGAAGATCTGGGCGCTGGCCATTATGAAGAGATGAATCAGTGTGGGGAAAATTTGAACTGGGAGTGATTTGAACCTGGGTCTAAAATGTTCTAAAGATGCGACCATGCTTCTAAAATAATCTGTAATATTGATCTGCATCAATATTAATGTGATGACATCTCAATTTAGTAAAGACAAGAAAAACATAAAATCTGTGAATATAAATACTGAATGTATCTTTACAAAGAAGACTTCAGAATCTGTCACAGATCCAAATACAAAGTTGTATTCTTATGTGTTCCAGGAGTAACTTCAGAAGATAGAAAAGGAATTGTTTGAACTAATAATCAGTGCTTAACTTCCTCAAGCAAATTGCATTAAGGAGAATTAATTTAGGTTGAATTAAAAGAATTAGTATATGGGGTTCCTGAATAAACCAAACACTTTTGGTTTCTAGACCTACTGAGATTACTGGAGGTTTCAATTCCTTTGGGAAAAAATAACGTAGCCAAAAGCTGCCAGCCCCTCCCTACACTTGTCTTTAAAGAATGCATTGCTAAAGGTCCTACGTAAAGAGGCTCAGCCTCTTCTCACACCAGCTGAAATTCTTCCTTCAGCTTTTCATGCACTGCTTCCAAAGATTATCTCAGGATGGGAGGGAAAGTCCCATCTGAGCACTGTCCTTTCTTGAAGGAGTATTTGGGAGGATCCAGTGAAGCAAATGGCAACTGGGAACTCCAGCACACCCTCTGCTGCATTTTATATGTTTCAAATGCTATTGGTGTAGTATGTTTCAAATCCTCTGCATTATAAACTTCTGCCTCCTTGGCACGAGCCTTGGGAGCTGAGTGACTGACTTAGTTCTTGCTGAAAGGCAGAGACAAAGTTTCTGGCTGCTTCCCCAGTACAACTGTTCCTGACTGCTGAACTTCAGAGCCTTGCAGCAAGATGCCTGCTGCCGAATGCTGGGAATGCTCTGATGCTGGGACTTAGTCAAAAACTTGGGTTTAACCTTCTGTTTGTTTACAGTGCTCACACTTTTAAACCTTCCTATCTGTGTTTTTGGCCTGTTTTGGTGTTCCTAATGTGCATACCCTCAGCCAGAATGGCCTAGCTTTGTGTGCTTGCAGTTAGTGTCCCTAAAGCTAACATTCCAGAGCAGCTGCAGCATTTGGGCTATGAAGACAGTGAAACAGGCTGGGATGGGAGCGAAGGGAGCTGCAAAGACCTCTGCAGTTGGCTAGAGAGAAGTTTTAATTGGCTTCATTTCATTTTTATTTTTTTTTTACTCGATGGCTTATTTTGAGGCACTCTGTCTGCATGCAGACTGGCATCTGCCAGGACCCAGAAAGATCTCGGTCTCTGGTGTGAGGCTGAGTCCAGATTTCAAAGTGCTAGGGCTGCTGGGATTGGTTCACCCCATTTCTGTGGGACTGCAGTGCAAGTGTAAGCTGTCCTTGGGAAGTGTGGCCCTCCTTGGGCTCTTCAGTGGAAGATCTTAAGAAAGATGAACTTCATTGAGAACGGCTGGAAGCAAACTTCTAATGGTGACTTGAGACTGCACTTGCAAGTTTACATGCCTTAAAAATGTTATACTTGCAGCTGGCACATGCAGCAGGCTCGAGACCTGCTTTCCCTTCAGTGCAGCAGTTTGGCCTGGCTTTGTATGCATTAAATATCAGTGTTTGGTGCATGGGGTCTGGGAAAACAAGAATCACAGAAGTGTAGAATGGCTTAGATTGGAAGGGATGTAGAAGTTGTGTTTCTGCTTCCTCTGAGCCCCCTTGTCATCTGGAGATGAGCCTGATGTCCAAGTGTGGAGAGGCAGGGACTGCAAAACCCCAGTGGCAGCAGGGACTCTGCTGCACTTTGCTGGTTGCCCCACCATGGTGGATGAGGGGTGTCCGAGCCCGCTGGAGGTATCTGTGGGACATGTGGCTCTCTGCTGCCCAGCCTCTTACTCTCCTACCTGAAATATCAGTGGCATAAGAGAACAGTGTAGTTCTGAAGTGATGGTGAGCCTCAGCCAAACAACTTTAAGCTCTCTCACTTGAAAATGGAGCTGTTACTGATGACTGGTCAGTTTGGGATTGGACACAGTAATAAATGGGATTTTAGCATCCCAAAGTGGAAAGCAGCATTTTTTAACATCTGGTGAAAAGTCATAGTAAAAACTAAATGAAACAGGGAGAGCTTGGGCCACACTGCGTGGGTTCGGACACCACAGTGCCCACCCATCCTGCAGCTCTGGGGTGTGAACCTTTACTGTAGACAGAAACCTGACTGAAACCTAGTTCAGATGATGAAAGGAGAGTAGTTTGCGGGGTGCTTACATTCGTGTTTCTGGTTAGGCTCATCTTGTCAGCCAGCAAGCACACTTGGAACAGTAGGTTGCCTGCCTTTCAACCTGAGAAACTCCGCAGCCACACTGTGGACAGGGGGTCCTGCACCGCTCTTGTAACATGTGCTTAGCTCCAAGCATAATGTGCTTCACCAGGCTTCTCACCAGGCTTCATTGCCTAAGGAAGGCTTTCTGTCTTGTTTAAGTTTGTGGTGTAAGATATGGCTTCTTTGGGATTATATTTCTCTGCGAAGGAAAGGAGTATTTCTCTAAATGTTATATTTGTATAGTGAGGAAAAATAACATGGATTTTTTTTCCCTTTCCTTGAAAACATTGCTGTATTGTGGAGGTAGCTTGAGAGGCCTCATCTGTCTATCTGCTTGTGGGTCTTGTTTATTACATTGATAAAATATAGGAGTGGTAAATCCTTGTGAGAGAGTGACTGCATCCTGCTAGTCTTTCATTCATCCTCAAAGTGTAGCTAAACTTTCCATGGATATTTAAAACAACAGCGTTTAATCTCTAACTCAGTTAAAAGGCTTGTGTGTTCTTACTCCAGAAGTGAGACACGTTGGCGGCAGCTTTTAGTTATTTTATTTGTTTGCCACAGCTTGAAAACTGAGTAGTCAAAAGAAAAGTTCTCATTTTAATATTCCAGTGGAATGAATTGCTTCGGTGAGAGTAAAGGATGTTGTTCAGCTACTGAGGCATAACGCTGCCTTTTCCATTTTAGTCTGTCCTTTGGCTATGGGGATTTCATCTGCATAATACTGCTGGGTTTTTCTTAATATTGACAAGGGATGTCAGTCCCTGAGCACAGATTGGTCAATGAATCAAAGTCCTTAACCAATCAACTGGTACAGGTTTGCATAATAGTGTGATTATTTCTGAAAAACTATACCTATTGGAATTGCAAACCATGCTTCTTTGATTTGCTTCCTCAATGCCTCTGCTTTAATTGCCTCCATTGCTCACATTTTCAAAGTGTTTAGTAACAATGAAGACTCTTCCTAATCTCCTATATCTTTCCTTTGATTTTCCCTCTTGTGGCCCGTGCTGGGAAAACAAAGTAACAAGCAATAAATCTTAAAATAGTTTGCACACAGAAAAGGAGAAAGATGAAGAAGAAAAAAAAAAGGGGGGCGGGGGGGAGAAAACATTTAGGTTTTTTCTTTTTTTTCTTTTTCTTTTTTTTCTCCACTTACAAAGCTAAGAGTATAAGCTGAAGCTCTTTTCTTGCCTTCCTTCCACCAGAACTGTTTGCATGATTACCCTTGTATTGTCAGTGCTGTACCCATTCTGATCTCTCTCTAATATCTTCCTGTGATTGAAGAGGAACTTGCTTTCTGACATGTATGCATGTAAATTGTAGTGAAAAAGAAAGGGGAGTAGCTGCAGGGGGAGAGGGCTGGAAAAGGGAAATCATGTTTTTCTAGATTTTTTTGTGACTTCAGCTCAATTTGCATTAAGTTCACTGTCCACGTGTGTGTTTTTTTCTTCTCCTCTGCCCCTTACCATAAGATGTGGTAATAATGAGTATGTTTTTATGGAAAGTACCTTGAAAATGTGCCTACTTTGTTCTTTTATTTCTGCTTTTAAAACAGTAGTAGATTCAACATGCATGGTCATGGGTAGTTTTATGGGTAATGGATATGGAGACACAAAAGTAGAATGCAATGGGCATTAAGCAGTATCTCTGAAGACAAGTATTTATAGCTCTTAGGTCAGGATCCAAATTATGCCATAACAAAGTACTACGAGCATCCTGATTTGGGGCCCTTTGGGGTACCCATTTGCAGCTTTTCTTCTCATCCAAAAGGCCTAAAATATCCCTTGCGCTCAGCATAGGTGAAGTTGAATACTTTCTTTGGCTTCTGATTCTGGTATTTTGTTAACCTGGACTGTGTTTAGTCATCCATGAAATGATGGCTGTGTGAATCACAGCTTGAAACTCAGATTTCTGCTTTTCTTTTCAAAGCCTTGAATGTGTGCGGCAGGGAGAGGGCAGACATCTTGGTTCTGTCCTGTCTTCATACATCTTCCAGAAACACGACCTGCGATTCGTTGTGTTTGACAAGATACGTCAGCACTGCTTTTAATGGGGTGTAATTTGAAGCCAGTGTAGTTGACCTGGGGCAGATGGCTTCAGGACTGTGTGTAATTTCCTCAGTGTAAGCTATAGTGCTGCTGCAAGATTGTTTAACCCATTTCAGGACACCTTCTAGCAAAAAAAAATAATAATTATATATATATATAATGCTATTGTCATATGCATCTCATTGTTGAAAAAGAACAAATTCTTTCTGCCCATTGAAATGTGTAATAAAAAAAATAAATCTGTTTCGGAAGACTTTGTTGGTTACGGTATTGTCTGGCTTGCTGCATAGCATGAAAATTTTACGTTATGTTTTTGTTTATTAAGCATTAACTAAAGTTGCCATATCTCTGATCCAAATGAGGCTTGCTGTGTATTACCTACCACTTTTGATGGGGGCAAAAAGAAGGAAAAGATACTGTGGAAAACATTTTGTGTTTTCAACCAACCTTGCTCATGATGGACAGGTTGGATGGGAAGTCTGCAGGCTGGAAAGCACATCTGCTGAAAACATGTGTTGGGTTTTATTTCTTTATTTATGTTAACAGTGAGCACATTTATGAAAATCATGTTTTCTTCACAGTCTGTTTGTTAAGTTAGGACACAAACCCAAGAACATTTGTGCATGAGAATAATTTTATACAAATGATTAGTGTCACTGAGTTCAGTAAGAGCAGTCACGCACAAAGTTAAGCACATGCATGAGAGTTTGCAGAAATTTGGCAAATATTGTTGTCATCGTGAACAGATTGCCCAGCTTCGCTTCTAGCGCAGCTGTAATTTTTTTGGCTTGGTCTTCTTATGAGTAGCCCTCATTGCAGGAGCAATAAGCTATTCCATTCTGCTGAGTCTAACTGAGGCTGTTTCTCTCATTTTGTCACAGCAACAAGAGCAAGACCCCACAAATCTATACATCTCAAATTTACCTGTTTCCATGGATGAGCAGGAACTGGAGAACATGCTGAAACCTTTTGGACATGTCATTTCCACCAGAATATTAAGAGACGCAAATGGAGTCAGCAGAGGAGTTGGCTTTGCCAGGTGAAATCCTTACTCGATTTATGTATATTTTTTGGCTTTATTCCTTTGCAAATGCTGTCTACTCCATAACTCTAAAGCCTCATAGCTATGGAAAATGCAAAGCAGCACCTTTATCAGATTGCGCATCTGTTCTTTCCACTGAGCTGAGGAATACCAGTGCTTCATTTCATTTCTCCAAAAATTAGTTCATTGTATGTATGTATGTACGTACATAGAAATAAAAATCACTAGGAATAATGAGCTATCCATGCAGTATTAAGCTTGGATAATAATAAATGTCCTACAGCTGAAGGAACACACATGATGAGGAAACTGTTTAAATATTTAGCAACAACTCTGCAACAAGAAGAGGTAAATTTAGCAGTTGGAAGAGCAAGAGGAAGGGACTATAACTGAAAAAAATTCCACAGGTTCCTTGACCTGTGGAAAAATCTCAAGCCTATGAGAAGAAGTTAGGAAGAAATATTTGCATATAGCATGCCCTGTCAGAGTAGTTTGGACAGAATAGGCAGCATGTTACTTCCATGTGGGTCATTGGCAGGATAGAAAGGCAAGTTTCAGTGTTTACTCTCCATGAATATTTACACAGATTCTCCACAGCTTGAAACATTCTTAAATCAAACAGTTTTCTTTTGAAAAGTTAACAAATGCAGAGCTATATATAGAAAGATAATGAAAAAGCAAATAAGAGAAATCTTTAACTGTGCTGTAAATCAGTTTTCTGATTCGAGAGAGAAAAATCAAAAATATTAATTAAAGAAAAATCCCAAATCATTGTTTGTTCAGAATATTCATAACATTGTCCTTTGTAGGGGAGGCAAAGTGACTTAATCATCTTTTGAATTTATTTGAAATATTCCATATCTTGACATATCATAGCACTTTTCTTAGTGTCAGAACACCACTCAGTGAAATGGGGTACTGTACGATAAAAAGGTAGCATGCTAGATAAGTGACATTGTAGTGTTACCTTTGTCCTTGATGTGAAAGATTATCGTGCAAAGAATGTTAAGATAACACTGTTTGAATTCAAATGGAAAAAGGCAAAACATTTATACTGAAAGAGGGCACACTGTTCTTTATGCATTCTTGCAGATAATAACATGAATCTTTCTAGCTCACTAAATATAAATTTGTGTAACTCGTGGATAAACTTGTATTTTAAAAAATTGAATTTGTTTGTGAAAATGTATTTAATAATGTAACGTATTTTAAAAAGCCGTTCGGGTGTTAACATAAAGGTTTTGTAATTCACCATGCAAATGACAGAGGAGTAAAAACTTTGCTCTGCAAAGCAAAGTCTGTATAGCACAAATCTTCCTGGGGGTGAGGCCAGAGTTAATCCAAAAATGTATAACTACAGTTGAATACTGACGCTTGTCTTGGCAGAATTACCAGTACATGCTGTAATTACATGACCACCTGATCTTCTTTTGGTAATAGTGTACTCTTCTGTATCATTTTACTGCATGTCACTCAAAAGAGATTAATTTGTTTAGCTTTGCTTGTTGTAATGAGGGTTTCATTCTAGTGTACCTACACCGTGAGTACACACAGGGTAGGTATGAATAGGGTATATCTAGGCAATGGCAGCTGTATTTCAGTCCAGATAAGATTTTGGAAGTTCTGATCAGCAACCCATCTGGTGATCTTGGCTGTTATATCTTCTGGCTGGGGCCCTCTTGCCACAGTGGAGCTGCCTGCTTGTGGAAGTGCCTCATGCTGCTTCCCACAGCTCTTACATGAGCCACAGGAGCTCAGGAGAAGTCAACTTTGTGTACAGGAGAACTGAGCAATTTTGAAGTTAGACAGTTCAAAATTATTAATTAAGTACTGTGAGGATTAAAAATACTTTTTTGACTCTGCCCAATTATGTGAATTTTGAATCTCAAAATAAGTGTTTTCAAAAAGTAAAGACTTTTTCAAGAAGTAAAGATTTTCCATAGACAACTGTTGTCAGATATTTTTCCTAAGTGGGTATGATTAGCAATTTCATAGTACTGCAGGTGGCTACTTAATCATTTATAAACCAAGTAGCTTCAAATGTTCTCGGATCAAACTCTTAGATCTGGGTTCTGAGTAATGTCTGGCCACATTAGAGTTCATCCTCTTTTAAAATACACACATAGAAAACTAGCTCACTTTTTTAATCTGTTAAAGTATTTCCTCTTTTGCATTCCTCAAAAGCAGCAGAACGGATTTTCTTGAAGCTTTCTAGAATGTTTCACTGTGGCTTGAACACAACTGTGCCTAGGTATACCACGGGGGAGATTTTGGGAGGAGAGTTATGAGCAAGGGGCCAGTGAAGGGTAACTTTGGATTCCAGCTGTTGCTCCACAGAAGTCCATCCTGTTGAAAGGGAATTGATGTAACCTCTGGACACCCACCTGTACCTCACTGCTCGCCCCAGCTTTGCACTTCAGGGCTGGTGCTACCTGGCTCCAGGCTCCCTATGGGAGCTGCCATTTGGCAGGGTTCACTTGCTGCTGTCAGCAGGGCTTCTGCTGACACTGGTGAGCAGAGCTGGGGCTGAACACAGCCAGTCACACAGGAGGAAGAGAAATGAGGAGGAGTAGTGCAGAGAAATACTTCCTATAAACAGGGAATATGGAAAAAGGAGAAGGTGCAGATGAGAAGCTTTGTGCTCAATCTGTCATAAGATTTCTTGTAGATAGTGGGAATGATGCAGTGTTGCCCTCACACGGGATTTCACCACAAGACTTAAAATGGTAGGTGATTCTCTCAAATCCCTGTTGCCAAGAGCCATTCAGTGACTTCAACACTTGATCTTTCATTTTGAAAGTGTAAGTGGATTCCTCAGAGCTTAAAATGAACGCAAAGTCCTTAATCCTCAAAAGAATCAAAGGAAAAAAAACAAAACAAAAAAAACAGAGTAACTGGATTTGAAGGCTTTTTTTTTTTTTTCTGAGATATCATTCTAAAGCTGCTCTGTCGTCTCTTATGATTTGAGCTTTGTGAACTAGCTGTTAGCAGTGTTGTTGGTGAGAGTAAAAAGCAGATCAGAGGTAGGGAGTAAGAGAGGTCTTGGAGGGAGGCTGGAGATACTCAATAGCAGAAGGTGCCCAGAGTGTGGAGGGAAATATTCACCTCCATCCTGAAGATGTCACATTACATAGAGGTAACTCTGTGTGCTGAAAGAGTTGGCTTTCCACAGACTTGTAAAGGGTGAGTGCCAAGTTTCAATGTCAGAAGAAATACAGAAGTAACACAATCAGAGTGGAGTGGGAATGTTTTGCTAAATGAAAGCGGGACTGTTTGGAGGAAGATTTCTAGGGATCGCTGGTGGTGCTTCTTTGGAGGCACAGAAGTGTCAGAAGCATCAGGGGATAGAGAACATCCAGGTAGTTTAAGGATGCATTTGTGAAGAAGGGAAATGCTTTGTTCTTTCTTATTCAAGGGTTTAATTGAAGATGATTGAAAAGGTGTTATAAAAGGTGCTATAAATTTAACTTGAACAAATCCATCATCTGGGACAGTAGTGCAGGCTTAGATGTGATGAAGATCATTCCTACTTTCAGTCAGAAGAATGATCTGTCAAATCCTACATCTTCTCCAGGAAATTGCTTTATAATTGGATATCTCAGATGAAACTGGAAATCCCAAACATGCCCCACAGACTGTGTGTGATATCTGTATAATATTCCAATGTCTGCAGTGATAAATTTTCATTGAAAAGCCTCCCTGCAGAATGCTGGAGACCTTTATGGGATGAGAGTGTGTCTTCAAAATCCTTACATTTCCATCTGGTGTTGCAATCTAGACAAAAATGTGGTAGACTCAGTACATCACTGAGAATATTGCCAGGCATGGGTCTGTGCTTCCATGGAGATGCAAATTCAAGGGAAGGACAGACAGGGCAGGATCCCACTGTCACCGGGATCCCAAATGTCACTGGGAACCGATAACATGAAAATAATCATCAATCCCTTAAAGGGGAAGAAGGAGGAGCAAGGAAAGTTAGGAATCATTAGGTGCTTTAGCTGAGCAATTTTCATGACCCAAGCCTTAGGTATTGTGAGTTTAATTGAAAAACTCCTTGGGACACAGAAGAGGGGGCGTGGAGGCATTGAGATGTACCCTGGGGAGGAACTTATTGATGTCACTGAATTAGTGAAATAAAGATTGGGTTTCAGAACTCCACAGTAAAGTAGCATTGAAGTATTATTTAAGTGTCCTCCCTACAGTGATGGCAATATTTAGAATACCATACATACGTGTACCACACTCAACTGAACAGCAGAGGGAGTGTTTTATAGGTCATTTTAAATGATAAAGTTCAAAGAAAGAATTAGAAACCACTAACTTTTTTTTGTTTGTTTACTATCTTGTAACTTAAAATGACCTTGCAAGATTGAGCCCCCAAGTGACATTTTACAACAAAGTCATAAGTCTCTGAAAACAGAAATTATGATGGAAATGCTGACAGTCCGACAGTCAAGTATTGCACTGCTAGGAGGCACCAGTAAAATACTTAACCCGAGACTCTGAAGACTGTAACATAAATCAGACAGGGACTAGGTGGAAATGACTGTGTGTTCATAGTGTTCTTTTTCCAGTAACGTGAGAAAAACTGTCCAACATAAACTGTCATAAAAACATGTTTTGATACTGTTCCCAGTGAAAGACCCAAGCCAAGAGATTCTCAATTAGCTTTCTCTATTATCTCAGAGCAAAAAGGTAACATTAAGGAGATGTTCCTCTGAGAAAAAGCAGAGGGATCTCTAGTGGGGCATTTACTCAATTTGTTCTTTGGAGCTTAGGCTCTATTCTTGTCTTTTCCCTGCCTTGTTCTCTTGGTGGAGCTTCCAATGGGATGCTTTTTTCTGCCAGCAAATGTTTTTTTTTATTAAACTTATCTTCTACTTATCTGCAGTATACATGTATTACATTTAGTCTTTCGAAACAATACTTGACTCAGCAACTGAAATTTTGAGCCTCACAGGATCATTATTCTATTTATAGAAGCTTTGTGTGAATTTCAGTATAAATGGATCTGTTCCAGTTTCCACTCAAGCAAAATGAAAGAGCCAAGCCTTTAATTTGTATATTCTTTCCCTCAAAGGAAGCTGTGCATCTTCCAGGGTTTTTCAGGAAAATATAGGAATCATATAGTTGCATCAGATTTCTTCTGAAACAAACAGGTTTCTCTATGGACTGGAAGCACTGTAGCTCTGTGCAGGGAAATCAGACGGGTCTCCTGTGCATGATGAATAGACCATATGCCCCCATAATCCCATCCTTACCTGTTGTCACTGGAGTGGTTTTTGCATAACTTGCATATCCATCTGTGATCGTAGACAACATCCTGCTATTCAAGCAAACAAGAATGAACATGAAAAATATACAGACAAGACGTGCTGGGAAAAGACAGTATTAATGAGAAATGAGGAGAACTTGACAAAATGAATATCTCTTCCTGTAAATGATAAAGGGAACAATATTTTCAAAACAAAAGTTTTTCAACTCAAAAGTGCGAAAATCTTGAAGCAATCACGCACTGAAAAGTTGGGGATGTAATGTACCTGAATCAGTTATAGCGGGAAAGAAAATCACAGGTAACAAACATATCAGAGTTCTATAATGCCTGGAATTAAGTTAGCAAAATAAATTAAAGAAGTTATTGATTAAGAGTAGGGTATAAGGAGAACTGGGTGCTAAGAAACCTCATACTAACCAATACTAACCATACTATTTTGTAGCTTTAGACTGTTTAAGACCAGTTCATTTTCTCCAACTTGTTTTACATCACAGGCAGTTCAGTTCTTCCAAATACCTAATATTGGGATAAAACTTCTCTTTTACCAAGATACAGCTTACAGAAGTGATTTGAAGATATAACCCCCCCCGAAAAAAAATGCCTTCTCTTTTCTACATAATGTGTGTTTGCGGATTGTCCTTCTTGCAGTTAAATGTTTCTGCTTGATTTATCTTTTAAATTTAGCTGGTTCTTGTCACAATTTTCTCAACCAGATTAGGAACTACTTTGTATATGTTTTATTCTCGCCACAAGGTTTCTCATGCACCATTATCAGGCTGCCCCTCTCATTGATAGGCTAAAGAAACTTGAGTTCTCTGTTGCGTATTCAAACAGTGGGCTCAGTTCTTCAGACAGTCTGCTGCAAAATATTGCTACCACCTACTTATTTTCATCTTTGAAAAATGCCTTAAATAGTAAAGAAGCACTATTGCTGCATCCATTTATACAAGAGAGCAACAGTATTCTTATGTTGGTCATAATATAAATGTGATAACAACTGCATATTTAAATACTTAAATGTGGTATTAAAAAAAGGAGATGATTCTCATTTACATTATTTTTATTAAGCAAAGTGACTATAGGATATGCATAAACCAAACCCACATTTTACTTTTAACTGGTAGTTACATGGATTACATGGTACTGAATATTTCACATGCAGTAATTATGTATATAAATTTTATTAAATTGCCTTTTGGCACTGCATCAATTTTTATAATAAGACAAACACTTGTAAGACCTTCATTTTTCCCAAATTTTCCTTTTTTTTTTTTTTTTTTTCCTTGATGAAGGTTGCCTATCACATGTAACAGTGCATAATGGCTACTTTGGAACCACTGGATTATGTAAAGAGAATGATATGAGTTTTTTTTAGATGATCTAAAACGAGTATTTAATAGCAAGAGAAGAATCTCAAAGGATTTGGTCATTATATTTGCTTAATATTAACCAGTCATTTTTTTGTTGTTGTTTTACTAGCCATATTGTATCATCATAAATTTGTAAATTTTGACTAGAAAAATAATAAGAACAATCTTCCCTTTCTTATTTTTTAAATGAACTTCATTTCTAGTTGGATGAAATGTCTAATTACTTATATTGTACTTGAGAATCTCTGGAATATATTTCCAGAACCAGGAAAAATATAGATACAACTGAAAATCAATTCTCACATTTGTCTTTGTTTTATTGGTTTATTTTGGTAGTTATCTGTATGTTTAAAAATATCAGAATAACCTGGCCTATGGCTTTGATAATATTTGCCACAATGCATTTCTAGACTCAGTAATACTATATCTAAGTAATACTTAGATATATTGTTATCTCTAAGCTGTATCTGAACATACCTTGTTTTCTATGATTCTCTCAACACCAAAAACGTTCTGTTGAAGAGTTTGAAAATAGTAGTTTGTGAGTTCTCTCATTAGAAGCAGATTTTTATCCTCATGTAAAGCCTAAGCTGATTTCCAGCAGGAGTTGAGTAGCTATATCTTTCAACAGAATTTTTTATCAGTCCTCCAGAATGTTATAATTTGCCTATTTTTCTTCCATTGATCATGAAAAAAAATAAAAAAAAAAACTGAAAAATGGATTCAGAAGTATTTGTCCCTCAAGTCTACCTATGCTCTGATAATATTCTTCAGTAGGAAACTTGTCTCCCGGAGATTAGCTTTTAATATGTAGCATTCCTGTTAATGGTAGTGTTATTAGATAGTATTTTGTACCATTACATATTTTGAAACATTTCTCTCTCCAACAAGATTAATAAACTGACAAGAAAAAAATGCATTTTGTCCATCTCCCTCGAGTTTCTAGACATTCTATAGTAGAGGAGTGCCAGAAATTTTTGAAGAAACAGTAGGCAGAATTTATTAGTGTGGACCCAGCAGAAGTATATTTTTATTGGGCCTCTTCCCAGGCATAGCTAGTCTTCATGGCTTCGTGTAAATAAAAAGAGAATGAGGAATCTTGGAATCAGTGTATACCGATATGTTCAACCTACAGGTAGGCACCTGCCATAGACGCTGACACCTAAATAATTGGTGTTGATCAGTTTTAACTATATTAAAACCAGGGTGATAGCAAGTATCAGATAATTATCTAAGAAACAGGTGTTATGGACAAGTAAAAATTACAGTTCATCCCTAGATGGCCCTCCAGGGGACAGGCGCAGACCAGGTCAGTTGATGGCTGCAGGCCTGCCAAGGTGCAGCTGGGAGGAAGGCCTACCCCACACAGGGCTGCTACAGAGAGCACTCAGGGACTCAGTGGGATGGCAGAGACGAGGGACAGCTGCCATTGTTACTCAGCAGCACATCTGAAGGGAGCGTGTATCGGCGGCTTTGTCTATTATGCCGCCTTTTCAAACTGAGTTGATAATGCTAGTGTCGGTTTCAAGTGAAGCATGTGCCCGATTACAGATAGCTAGCAATGGCATTTGAGAGCTGCTAATTGTGAAACTTGAGAAGAAAATGTGCACATTCTTTCTAAGGCTGCTTTTCGAATGATGGCCTTTTTATCCCAGAACACTGTGGGTTTCACTTTTATTCTCTTCCCACACTAAATGCACGTAGTGCACTGAGTCTCTTTCACTTGGCAGCTTATATATTGCATTCTTTGCAGGGACTGCTTTGGCTTGTTAAAATGTGCCCCATGTATTAAAATGAAATTGTCACTGCTGTGTGGTGCAACATAACATGGTTTGACACTAAGCGCCTGCAGCTACAGAAAACAGGCTTTTATTGCATTTATTCTTCCAGAGACAAGATTCTCTAAAGGCTCAGTGCAGACATTCACTTAGTTAAATCTGAATGAAGCCAAAATGAACAATCTAAGCTGCCGTGTGCTTGTACAAACAGCCCAGCCTACACGACAATGCAATGAAAGCAGTGTTACAACATAGAAATGACATTTTTTAATGATTTGATCTGAAACAAACTGACAAAAGACTTGAATATTGATCTGTTCTTGTTGCTGTTGTTGTTGTTTGTTTTTGTGTTTTTTTTTTTCTTTTGGGTGAGGGAGGTCATCCATTTGAACTTTAAGCAAACTTTTACCCTGGGAGTCAAACTGCTGCTGTAAAATCAATGTTGAGCCCCTAACCTGTGAGCAATGTAGAATGCACGTTACTTATTCCCAAAACCATGTGATAGAAAGAGTGGAGGATAAGATAATTTTTAAAAGATCTAGAGTAGTGAGAAGTAAGAAATACTTATGTTGGTGGAGTTACTTTATGAGGAGTACCTGGAAGTAAGAACTAATGTGCTGAAGCAACATTGAACATGTGTTTTAAACATCATTTTTCTAAGAGAAACAAAATGAGTGTATTGTTTTGGCTTTGTGATTAGTTTTTCTCTCTTCAGTTTTTCTATACCAACTGTGTAGCAGAGTTAATAGACCCCTCTGACTGGCATACTGTCCTGAACAACCTGTGAATTCCCTGATGATATATAGGCATGGTTTAGGATTTGACCAGTAGCTTTGTATTCTTTGACAGTCTATTCAATAATGTATGTACTAGTTCACTGTGAATGCTCTAATGCCTCAATTCTGAAAGTTATCTTGAGGTCACACAGAATGAATAGCAGGTCATTTCACCAGCCAGTATTACATGCAAATTGTCTTTACCCAGAATTTGGCTTTATGTAATAGGCACATATTCACTGCATTTGGTTTTACTCTACAGTTCATCTTTGCAGGTTATTTTTTAACATTGCAATCCTTAATAATTGTTGCTTAATCCTCCAGGTTCTTCTCCAAATCTCGTTTTTTTTTTTTTTTTTTTTTTTTTCCAACCCATTTGAAGTTATACTGGGTACAAGAGGAATCTAGATACAAGTTGTCTGCCTTTCCAGGCAGCACGTGAGAGCACAAAGAACGTCCTTGTTCAGGGAGATCCCTTGGAGCCAGGAGGGAGTTGCTCATTGACATTGCAGTAGCTCACACACAAGCCGGGAGCACAGCTGCAGGCTTTGAGGGTGACAGGTCCTCTTTACAAGCCATAGTACACCGTAATGAGCTCAACCAGTTTCTGTGCAGAAGTCAGCAAGAACAGCTTTGAAGATTTCTCTCAGCATCTGTGCTTGTCCTTCTTTTTACCTTCTTTTCCTTTTTGTTTTTGCTGACTGAGCACTTTTGTGAAAGTCTAGTAACACTTACTGCCTCTACCCTAATCCCACCCTTTTCTCTTTTCCAGAATGGAATCTACAGAAAAATGTGAAGTAGTAATTCAGCATTTTAATGGGAAATATCTGAAAACCCCGCCTGGTCTACCAGGTAAGTGTAGCCATCATTCTGAAATGTAAAATTTACCTATGAGTTTTGAATACAAAAGTGCTGAAATGTATGTTGAGAGTGGCTCTGCCCCTGCTAAGAGGTCGTACAGCTTTACCTGGATGAAACCAATCATTTTTGACCCGTAACAGTTTATTCCCTGCCCAAGTTCATATATTCAAGCATTTGTGTCTGACAGTTGTAGATTTAAGTGTGTATAAAAATCATGTTGTCTTGGTCTGTTTCTCCCTCATTAATGTGTATATTGTGTGTAATATTTTCCAATTAGAGCAAAGACCACTCAGGTAAATGCCAGTGCTTTTCTAACAACCTAGGAGTATAACTAGATCAGCAACTGCATTAAAGGTTATAAAGTGGCCAGAATTTCAGGTTGTAGTAGCTTTCTATTATTTACAGTTACTAGTATTAATAGTAGCAGCTTTCAATACTAAGGATAGTTCAAATATAAAGTGATTTTATACCATTTGTACTTGCCATAGTTTAATGAAATCTTGCCGTTTTCTGATGATATTCATGGAATACATTCAGTGGTATGCCCCAGCCACATCAAAAACCCAGTCACAGCTAGTATATCCTGTTTTTGAAATCTTCAGCTGTCATCTTTATGGTCATCAGCTGTAAAGCTTAGTGATCAGATGATTCTTAGTGTTTGTCAAGACCTCCCCAAGGCCACAGATCTGCAAAGACTTCTCCCTCAAACTGTCTCAAGAGCTGTTTAGAGTTTCTGGCATTACGTGAGCAAGAAATCCTTGCAAGAATTGTGCCCTAAGTAGTTCTCTACATTTTTTTTAAACTTCCATTATACTGTTTCCTTTTTTGGTTACTTTCATTAAATTCCTCCTTATTCATTGCCTGATTATACAGAAGATGCACTAAATACTCTAATTAAAAGAGAGCCATCTGCACAACTACTGTGTACAGTAATTGTATGCCGCAATGTACATATAAATTGTAGTCAAATCACCTTCATGAAAGAGTGTAAAACTTTTAGTGCAAGCTGGAAGACTTCATTTTATAGCCTTCTTTTTCACAAATAGCCACTGACAGATTTTCTTAACATCAACTAATGTATGTTATCTGCATAGTGTAGACAGACTCAGATGTGTAAAACAATGGGCAAAGCAACACAGGTAGAGACCTCAAACCTTTCGCATACTTTTCTGTGTGCATGCATTAAGTCACAGTAGTAATTTGCTTAATATCATAGCAACACCCAATGGAAAGAGTGTGAACAGCAAGAATTTGGGAAGAACAGTTTCATCATTAGAATCGTGCATATTCCATGGTCCCATTCCCATTTGTCCCAGAGAGTACATATCAATTGAGCAAGAAATAAAACAGAATATTCTTACAATGCCTGAGACAAGAAGAGCTATATGTTAACAAATAATAGCTAGTACCTGAAAATCATTATTTTTTTTCTTTAACTGTTATTTTAAATATGTCAGGAATTGATATTCAACAAAAATAATGTGGAACATCACAATAGGAGTCTTGATTCAATAGTGTCAATACTTGTTCCAAGAGACACAGTGAAATTGGATGTTACTGGTTGTAACTTTTGCTGCTTTCTCAGTTAAAGTACTCAGATCTACTCTTACTTTCCAGAAAAAGGTTTCCAGATGGGAAAGTTGTCTGATATGATTTTCTCTTGATTGCAGTGCTCACATGCATTTTTTAGTTGCAAGGATTATCTGGGAACTGAGTATTTCAAAAGTTTTCATTTACCTCAGTGCCATTCAGATGTAGGTAAAGTATAATGCAGCAGGGGGTAAAGCCAGTAACTGAACTCAGCTATCCGATAGATATCTGTACAATCCCGTTTTAACCCATTTTGGGGGGACAGGTTCCTTGGCTGCAAACACAGATAATTAGAAATTATTGGAGTGTATTTGATACACGTAACAGAGAATTTCTGCTCCTCAATATTTGTGTAGGGCACTCTTCAAATCCATATTTAAAAGACTTCTTGTGTTCATCTGTCTTCCTCTTAAGAAGCCAGAGAACAAACATGATCATTTGAGCAGCTGGGTCAATTCAAGTGATACTGACCACTCATTTATCTTTGACAACTGCAAAAAAAAACCAAGTCAGTCGTAGTTTCTTCTTCATATAGTTTCTATTAGAGCTGCTACTCAGTTTACGTATGTGTTACGTACTTGTATTTAAACTTAGTAAAAATAGAAGCATCTTATTTGTCAGCCTCCTGGCAGTTGTTTATCTTCCTGGATGGAGAACAAAGGAGGAACAAGTCTCCTAGTGCATTTGGAAAGTCACAGTCAGACTCTGAAAATTATCTTTCTAGCATCTCAGTAATTGACATAGAAAGAAAATCATCTCTGCTTATTGCTGTGACCTCTTTATGGATTTCAGTTAAAACATGTGGAACCAGAGAACATTAGCGGAAGTATGCAACACTATCTGTTATTAACCTCTACTCCTCAAGACATGATCTTACTGTGAGAGAAAACTAATCAATCCTTTTAGGGTTAAATGAAATTGATCGTGTATAGTCAACTGGAATTCCTTTTGGCCTAGCAGCATAATGTGAGGATCTTAAGTTTTTGTCCTCATCTCTCACCTAAGCTCTAATGTTCTAGAGCAAGCTTGCTGTCCAGTAACAGTTTGGATTGGGCCCATAAGAAAAGTCATAGAATTGTAGAATAATTAAGATTAGAAAAGACCACTAAGGTCATCTAGTCCAACCATCAACCCATCATCACCATGCCCACAAGCGGTGTCATTCAATGCCACATCTATCCTTGTCTTGAACGCCTCTGGGGCGGTGGCTCCACCACCTCCCTGGGCAGCCTGTTCCAATATCTCACCACTCTTTCAGAGAGCTATTTTTTTCTAATATCTAACCTGAACCTCCCCTGGCACAACTTGAGGCCATTCCCTCTCGTCCTATCACTGTTACCTGGGAGAAGAGGCTCATCACCACCATGCTATAACCTCCTTTCAGGTAGTTGTAGAGAGCAATAAGGTCACCCCTGAGCCTTTTCTTCTCCAGGCTAAACAATCTCAGTTCCAAGTCGGCTTTGCTGCAGTCTATTTTGTATTACCCTGCTTCTTGTGGGAGTGGGATTATGGACCAAACAAACCACTTTGGCAGCTAGCTTCCATCCAAACCATCTTCCCCAGTTGCATTCCCTGAGATGTGACCCAGGTAAGGAAATCAGATAAGTATGTGTGTGTGCATATACTGTGTCTGTAGGGTAAAATATATACATGCTGTGGTGCAGTTGTGCCTGATTATCAAGTCATGATCAAAGGACCGGAGTGAATAGCTTCCATGTGCTGCTACACAGTTTTGTCAGTAAGGCTAAGATGCCCCACGTCTCTGGCTTTCAGTATTGGTAACCTGTGGGCCTTTGTTATTTTGGCCTGAACTATACCACAGACATTCTTTTTTTCAGGTTCTTTTCTATCTATTGTTTCCATGGTAAATGAGATGTAAATTTAGTTCATTTTTAGGTTGTTTTATTTTGGTTTGGTTTGTTTTTTTTCACTCTCTGGAAGAGAGCAACTACTGTGTGCCTCAGCATTTGAGCGCAAGCAGGAGTCACACATCTAAGCTAGTCCAGGCCAACAGTACATCAGGAAAGACAAAAGCAGCCTCACTGCTGCACACACAGGACACTCTGAAGGCTCTGCATTCTGTGTGAGTCCAAGGCAAAAGTGTCTTATTCTTCAGTTGACTTTCTAACTTCAACTGCTGTCTGTCTATTGTCTGAAAAAAACTGTAGATCAGAGCAGTTGCAGCTCAAGACTGCTCTGCCTCAAGCCACTGACAGTGGGTTACTTTCTGACACTCAAAATGTTTTGCTGATCAGATGTGTAATGGCTAGGTAAATGGAGCACTGTTACATCTATGTTAGTGAATTATTCTTGCAGAGGGTGCTTCTCTGTCCAACTATTTGGCTTTGTTCCATTCCAAAGGGAATTGCTCCACTGTCCTGCTTGCTCAACTAATAGGCATTTCATGATGTTCAGTCTTAGATATATAGTGCAAGATAATTGGTTGTCCCATAAATAATTAGTTAATATCTTTGCATTTCTTCCACACTGAGAAAGAGCAATTGTCTCAAGAAATCTGCAAAATATCAATGCTCAGCAGATTCCATGTGAAGTTCATAAATATTCAGAGTAGCTCTTTGTTGATTTTTTAGTGTTTTGTTTTTGCTTTCCCTTTATTAGCACTGCTTTTTTGAGATAAATTGACCAGGGCCTAATAGCTGTTTTTTTTTTTCCTGTTACATTTTTTTACACTCTAAAGAGCGCAGTCCCACATGAAACTAATTGTATAGGTCCCTTATTCCCCTTAGACAGAGAAGTTAGCAAATGAATTCATCAGATCATAGCACTGTACATCTCAATCAAGACGAGAAGGGCACTATTAATGATGAAGGTAGCTCTCCCTGAGTTTTCCAATGCCACATCTCTTTTTATTGGTAAACAGGGGACTTTAAAATGAAATCCTGCTAATCTATCACATTTCTCAACCACAGAATTCAATATACCTGCTTTTTTTTGTCAGTAACAACTCGATTTCTTTTTGGATAGGCAAAATTTTATTGTGGTTTTTGCAGAGTTTTAGAAGTGTTCAGCTCCTAGTACACATGGATGTCTTAAAAATATATATTTTTTTCTTTTCTGAATACCTGCAAAGGCTTAACAAGTTCTTAGTTTCCTCTCAGGAATTTCACAGAAATACACCTCAGTAGTGTTAATTATCCATTATGCTCCTTCACAACATTTTCTAATAATTGTAGTACTTCCTAAATTTCATTTGCTTTCTAAATGCATTTGGTTTTCAGAGGCCATTGGTCCAATTCCTGTTTCAGCAAAAATTTCTAGACAATGAGACACATGAACACAATGCATGCTCAAGAATCTTCCTCTTTCTTCTACCTAACCTACCTGATCAATCTGATATCAGTCAGATCTAGTACGTGATCTAGCAGCTGGCAACCCTGCCTCCAGCAGAGGGGTTGGAACTTGACAATCCTTGAGGTGCCTTCCAACCCGAGCCATTCCATGACTATGTGATTCCGTGATTCACTGTAGCTGTGTGTGTCTTTTAGTACTAATTTTAGAGCCAGGTTACAAATGCCTGATAAAAAAGCAGAGTTAAACACTATTTTTGCATAGGTTAAGAATCCCACAAGAACAAGTGACTAGCATTTTGGGACTGACTTTTATTTGAACATGAACTCTTAAACAGGGAAAAATGATCTGCAGCAATGCAGATATATTTGCAGATACCTCAGGCAGGAAGATTGTTCTTGAAATAATGATCATAACTAGTCATACGTTTTTCTCTTGAAGAGGGCCACAGCACTGCATTTGTGTGGACTCATTTCACCAGAATGAACAGATATTTTCCACCTCTCTGATTAGTTTCAGTATTCTCTAGAGTCACCTCTTGGATTCTCTTTAACACAAAGAGTACATTCAAATACTTAATCTTTGCTTCAGAGAGGTAAACTTAGAACTTGGAATTACATATTTAAGAACAACATTTTTTCTAGGAGATCATGACTAAGACATGAGAAAAAACTATTTCATATATAATATGAAACTATTTCATATATAATATAAAAGCATTTTTACATTATTTTTCTTTCTTTCTGATTGGATGAACAAATGGTATCTTATATGTCATTAGCAATGTGGCCAATTGTTTTTCTGAATGAATGAATTAACCTAAAATGTATTGTTTGATAACTTCTTAGCTCCTTTCTTTTAGTTTGCTTCTTTATCTTTTTGTTTAATTGTGTCCCTTGATCTGTATGCATAAAACACTTAAAAACTATTCCAAAACTGTATTCTTGGGGAGTTTACTTCACTTTATTGAGGTAAGTAATAAATTGCTGTAAATATCCATGTCTTTCTATCTCTCTTTGTATATATGTGGATATGTATGTGACGTTTTAGACAAGACAAAACAGGAGTCAAAGATAGAAACTAACTATGTGCTGGTTTGTAGCTAGCCTAAGACATTTGTTGAGTGCTACAGAGAACTTTGAATAAACCAAGCTTTGCTAAGTTTCATACTGGTAATGCTCAGTGGAGCTAGTTTAATAAGATTATCTTATACATATTGTTATCCTCAGGAAAGATCTGTGTTCAGAAAAACAAAATTTGTATCTTGACTTCCTTTAACATTTATGATGTTAATGTTATCTGAAACTTTTACATTCTCTACCTTCTATGAAATCAGTAATGTAAATATTTTCATTGTTATCTGATGACTGCAGAAAATATATCCTTCCCTACTATATCAGAAAATATGATCCATGTAAAGACTTTCATAAAATAACTGTTTAACAGATTTTCTGTTTCTTTATCCTGTCTCCAATACCTGACTGTCATTTTTTTTAAATGGAACTGCTGTTATCTTTCACTTTCTGTGCTCTGTGAATGCATATGCTCAGCTCATTGTTAGCAGAAACTTCTTTTACATCTTGAACCCTATAAACATCCTTTTAAGTTCTGTCAGTTCATAATCTTTATCTCTGACAGACAATCTAAGTCTCTACTACCTTCCTTTATTGTCCTCCCCAAGTCCTGGTAAATGACCATGAGGTCAGTGTAACTCATTCGGCTTTGCACACCACGTGCTTCCCATGTCCTGGGCAGTGTGCAGGCGGCAGTGCCCAGCTCAGGTTCCTCTGGAAAACTGCTCAGTGCAGGATGGGCTCTGTGGACTCCTTGCGTAGGTCACATTAGACATTAGGAGATGTCTCACTGCATATGCAGCTATCAGAAGAGTGAGTCCTGCGGGAATTATAGTTTGATTAATCAAACATCATGTAACGGTTAAAACCACATAGACTTTGGCCATAAAGACAGGCTTTCTTCCCAAGAAACTATAGGAGGGATACAGAATTAGCAGAAAATATAAAACCTGCTGCTTAGATAGCTGTTCCCTAGTTAGGTCTCTGTGGCTTGATTTTGTGGCTCATGCAGGTATTTGTGGTGTGGCCATCCACATCGGTGCTGCATCTCTGTTCTCCTAGAATTCAGCCAAGTACAACTTGACCTTAATCCAGCCTGTATACACTCTTAAGCTATAGATGTCCAGTGTTTTGTGACTTCAGCTGAAATCAAGTGTTTCTTGGATCGTCTCCTTCCTTTCAAAGACAAGCCTTTAAAAGTCAGAAAATATTTGTTTTGATCCATACTATTCTTAGGAATTTCAAATGTGTCGTTTCTGATCGCTGAACAACAGAGGTTTCTCCATCTTTAGCTCCTTTCTTCTCTTTTCCAGAGTTATGTTTATGTAACCAGTTGTTCTTGCTGAGCTGCCATTCAGGTAAATGCTTCTGGTTTCATATCACACATTTCCATGTCTTGCTGTAAAGTTCCATTCCTGATTTCCTAGATTTTTTTAGAATTGAAGATTATATATTCTTTAATGACAAAGGGATATATTATAGGAAAAAAAAAATCCCCTATCCACTCAAACCCTCATCTCATTTCCATTTAGCTCAAACTCTCCCTTTTGCTATCATGGTACAGAATTAGACACCTATGCAGTAAAGTGCAGTAGATGGTATATATCTATTTCTTGGAGGAACATGAGTTGGGCTAATTTGCATTTCAGACATTAGGAGGTGTGTATCAGTGCTAAATCACATAGTTTGGGCTTTTCAGGGAATTTGTGTGAGAAAAGACTTAGTACCAAGTTTGTCTAAGACCTGGTTTTCCAGAAATACATAAAGATGTTGATGATGGGGAAGGTCTCAAAGACCTGATGTGGATCATATTTGTCTTGTTCTATTTATGCTGGTACTGGTCTGTAAGTCCTTAGGAAAAGAGCCATATATTTTTGAACTTAAATAACCTTATTATGAAATGCTGAGTTTTGTAATCTGGCTGTATAATAATGAGAAATTCTTTCATACATTTTTTTTTATTACTTTGCATCTGGAAGTAACAAAAACGCACAAGATCAATTTGTCTGCGGTATTGTAGTAATTCATGTAGTGATGTAGAAAACAGCATTACTGTGGCTTGGATTAAGATCTTTGGCTTTGTTTATAAGATTGAAGTTAGAGAACAATATGGCAAATAAATGAGAAAGGATCATTCTGGATTTTTTTTCTTTCTTTTTTTTTCTGTCACGGTATCACCTATCAAATCTTTCCTAATATTTCCAGAAGCCTTCAACATAAATGGAGAATTGCATTATTTTATCATTTGTAATACCTAGTGGTAATGAACTGTGTCACAGTTTATCTAAACTAATTTTAATATATACATTTTTCTTTTCACCTCAAAGTGAATTTTTGCTTTGAAGAGTGACTGTGCACATCTTCTGATTCAGCAAATCTCCTCCCCTTATATGCAAACACAGATGTTTCTGCTGATGAACAAAGAAGTCTTTTCTATACGATACCACTGTGTAACAAACACAACTGAGAGCAGGTGCACTGAATTCTGTCATGCTCATACGTCAGCCATAGAAGTGTTGACAAGTTTCTGGTGCAGGGACAGCGCTGTTCCTTGGATGCACTTGCAAAATCCAAGACCAGACAGACGAGTTGCGCAGGTGTTATAGCAGGCAAAATTTATGAGCCAGAAAGATTCACAGCTTGAATTTCAGATTGTATAGGTCTAAAGGGCTGGCAATTTAAAACAAAGCAAAACAAACAAATAAAAACATGCAAATCAGAGCATGAAACAATGTGGAACATTGTAAACTCATTTGTACATGATTCAGATTTCAGGGAGGAATTCTGTTTTCACATCAACTCTGGCCAGCAGTGGCAAAACTCCTCCTGTTTCTTCACCTTGGCATAACTCCTCCTGCATTACTTTATTAGTCCCTTCAGGACACTTCAAATGATGGAGTACATCTGCTTTGCAGGCCCTCCTGCTGCAGTAGAGTGTTGTCACACCTGTGCCAACTAAAATGCTAACTTCAGCAAGGGCATCAATCTAGCTGAGCACAGGCTAACACAGGCTAACCTCTTGAGCTAACAGTGCGTTATGCTCAATAATATCCAGAAGTCAGTTTGTGTTCCTTTCTTCTTTGTATTTTTTCTTTTTTTTTTCACCAAGGGGAATTATTTCCCTTTCAGCTCCTTTATAGAAAAATTATTTCTTGCCTCCTTCTTCCCTCACTCTCACTTTTCCACTAGCTTTCATGTCACATTAAACATGTTGAAATGTGAAGAATGGAGAAGTTTCAGTCAGAAGTTTCAGTCTGAACCTTTGCCCTGTAAATTCCTACTAACCTGAAAACAAAAGTTTTATTGAAGCTTAAAAATGTACAAGTATAAAATCTTTGATCTACTGCTGTGGACGTCCATATTTCAGCTAGAAGTGGAAGCCTCTGGGACTGTCCTTTTCAGTATCTCAATAAAACTGGGGCATCGATTTTTTTAGCCTATTTTGGAACACTACTGTAAATCAGTAAACATCTAGGTGATGTGCACCTGGTCCCTGCTGCTTGCACCGCCCAACAGGGACATGGATGCTTCTGTCTCTGAACACATTTGGGTGGCAGACAGCTTCACAGAGGTAGTTTTGCTCCATCAGCAGGGCTGTATGGAGGGTTTTATCCAAATTTTCTTGATAGAGCTTGCAGAGAAACTGGCTCAACGGAGAGAATACTTATCCAATCTTTCAAGTGCTTTTATGAACAGAAGTCACCCTGAAGATTCTTTCCATGTTCTTAAGTGTTTTGGTGGACACTTGGTACTTGTGCCTTTAGCGAGAGAGAGAAGAAATATATAACAAAATAGGATATGGCTGCCTTCCTGGTCTTGCCTTTCTGCCATTTTCCTTCCATCCCTCAAAAAATAAACCTTTCCTTTGCCATCAGAGGAGCATTGAGGACTCTGCTGCACAGCTCCCACCTCGAGAGCATGATGTGGCATGAAGTCTCTGAAGTAGCATTTAAAGATCTTTCCCTTTGTAATTCATTCAGATAAAAGAAGAAGAGCATTATCACAACAGCAGTTTCCATATGTTTTGAATACCAGGAGCCTCTTGCATAATTGAAGACCGTCTCTCCCTCTTTTCCTCCTCAAATGATGCTGCACAACAGAGAAAAGCAATTCAGCCTGAAACTGCTGAGAAAACAGAAGTGTAACATTTTATTTGATTTTTTTTTCCTAACAACAATAGCATTATGATGGTCAGCCATCTTTAGCAGCTGCAGAATCCCAATTTCTTGGCCATTTCTGTTAGTCTTTTTTGCTGAATGGAAGTGTTTGGTCATAATATCATAGAAAGGTCTTTCCCAGGTTCAATCACAGGAACTTTAAAGAGACAAAACAGCCTTCATTTTACTATGACTGCTTTTGTGTCTATGATGTGCCTGCAATTTGCCTACTACAATATGAGAAACATCAAGAGGGAGAGGAAAGGTGCTGGATGTCTGATTTTACATGCACCCTTTTTTGTTAAAGCTCATTAAAACAGTGTTTTGTATGTAGCATTTCTACCACCACCCTATAAATAATCATGGAGTATACAATATTTCTGGAGCTGCTACTGTTCAGCAAACAAGAAAGAAAACAAAAAATGAGAGAGGGGAAGAGAAAGTAATGCTTTAGCTTTGATTTCATTGGTAGGGTATAAAAATGTATTTTGCAAAGAGCAAGCTATGTAAGACTTTCATCTTCAAAAAATGCAAATTTTCACCCTTCCAAAAATGCTAACAAAAAATGTTGCAATTTTTATGGGTGCTCTTCACCTACAGTATTATCTTAATTAATACAATCAGCTTCTGCTATTAGGTTAGTGATTACACGTTGAATTGAATGAATATGAGCCTTAATTTTTGACTTTTTTTCTTCCTTCCTTCCTGCCTTCCTGCTTTCTTCCCTCCCTCCTTCCTTTCCTTCTTCCCTTCCTTCTTTCCTTCCTTCCTTCCTTTCTTTGTTTCTCTCTCTCTTTCTCTGTTTCTGTAAATACCATAATGTTGTGATTGAGTATAAAGTTTTGTAGTTCAGAACTGTTACTGACATCATTTTGATGTATAGTTCCTATTTGAGTTAAGAAAATACAACCCAGCAGCCTACTATATCCTTGTGTGAATTTCTATCTCCAAGCTCACCCGGTGCAGAAGCAGAAACACCTGCCTTATTGTCATTAAATATCCTAAATGCATTTTTTGTGATATGTTGTCGGACAGTTTTTCATTTATGTACAAATATATTTTGCCTGCCTCTAATTTCAACCAAATGCAGTGCTTTTGTGCATCTTGTGACTTGGGTGACTGGTTTTGATATTGTCTACTAGACATTTCACCCAAACTGGGATTTAGTGTCAGTGCTAAGAAAACAGAATACATACTTGGGACATTCGCAGTTTAAGATGAAAAAAATTAACAAAAGCGAGTGTGCCTCAATTTTAATTTTGAAGTTTTTTTCCAAGACTTTGTTTATTTACTCGTTTGTGGCAAGTGGGCTCCTTGCTAATGCTGCAGTATCTCTTCCTAATATAACACCATGGGCATTTTTAAAGTAGTTTAAGTAAGAGGTACCTCAGTGCCATTAAACTACATTGGTTGTTAGGTATTGAAGTATTTTAGGGGTAGATGAAACTGCTGACTCTTAGTATTTCCAAGTATGTTAAAATTAATAAATCAAACCAGACTGTCAGACCTGGGTAATAAAACTGTTTCTTTATACAACAAAAATGATTTGGAAGCTGAAAGCTTGTATTTGTCGCAAAAGAAAGATCAACTCAGAATCAGGAAGAAGACCCACCCATCCTTTAAATGGAGCATTTCAAAAAGATGTTAATTATATTGATTTTGATAGTGGGTTTTGTTCAGCAGATGTTTGTCTCCTAGGAAATACATGAGGACCACCAACGTACTTCAAACAGACCCCCAAAAAAGAGCAGTCACCACATAATGGCTTTCAGTCACCACTGGCAGAGCAGAATCAATGGCTAATTTGATACCTCATTACCATTTCTCATGCATCATATCCCATACCTAGCAGTGAACATGAAAACCTTTCTGCCTGATTGCTGCACGTCTTTTAATTAAAAAAACACACAAAACATTACATACATAATTATATTTATCATCGTGTTTCTAACCCTCTGCCGGAGAAGAGCAGTGTAGGAAGAGACTAGCACTAACTGCTGTAGAAAATGACATTGTAATCTAGCCTTTTTTCCAGGGATGTGATGAATCTGGAGCAGTCCGGTCTCAAACTGAAAACTGTAACAGAGCCCTGCAGAGGCACTGTGAAAGGCTGTAGCCAGCACAAGTGCATTTAATAAAATTCAATGTAGCTATCAAGACTTAGAAACAGCAAGCAGGAAATCAGAGCATCACACGCTGTTGACTATGGGTCCATCAGCAGTTGATGTACACCACTGAAAGCAGATGTAGTAGAGAATGATTATTCAGGGGAAGAGGCAATGCTAGGTTAGTTAGGATAGAAATCCTTACACCACGCCTCTGAGCAGAGAGATTTTTGTTATGGACCACAGTAGAAGCTCTATGGTGCACGCTTTCTGTGAGAGAGCAGCAGTGTTTAGAACTACCATAGATTTGTCCTTTGGTTTAATCCTTATTTTGTCACTTTCCAGTGGTTTTTTGCCTGCTTCTTTCCTAGCGTGAACAAGTTTAATCTGCGTGAGCAACTACTGGAAGAAGAGCTGATGGCATGCCTCTTTCCCTGTTGCTGAGCACCTTGTAGAGAGTGCTTCGATTGCTGAACTGGTTCCCTGTCGTTCTTCCCAGTTCCTGACAGCTTGGAACAGTGTGTCTCCCTCACAGCTAGCGTTGCCTTGCTGTCACCATCTTTTTTATGCCAACATTTCAAAGATTTCCTTCCTGGTTTTTGAGCCAACCTCAGCTGCACTGACCTTGTAAATACAGTCCTGCATCTGCACATCCTGTGCCTGCAGACCTAGATCAGACACCGTCTGCATCTTGTCAGTTCCCTGCTCCTGCAGGAAGGGTTTGCCTGCTGGTAGCACAGACTCCTCCAAACTGGATAGGCAGTGCCTCAGTTGGGTGTCAGTAACATGGACTTGGAGATGATCCTTTGCTGTCTCTTTCCCAGTGCAGTCCAAATTGCTTAATGTTTTGTGTTGTGACACATTAGACAGCAGAAACATTCTGTCATCTGATAACCTTGTCTAAACCTATATGACAGCTACTCGTCTTGCTTTGTCTGTTCTGCTTGGGCTTTTTGAGCTCTGATATGTGTCTAAGATATTGACTGAATATGCTTCGCATCGTTGATTTCTGTAGATTTAGATACAGGCTACCAACCTGGGAAGATCTGAGTTGTGGTCCAACATTTGAGGTCTGGTCATACCAGAATTGCTTGTAAGTCCATTTTTCAGCAACACTGATTCTATATATATAAATAGAGTCATACATATGTGTATACATATGTGATTTTTTTTTCCTAAGATGGTCGAGAAAGGCTTCTCAGTGCATGCTGAAATCACCCTTACTAAATTGCTTTATTTTTGTCCTGAGCAGCAATGGTCTCTCCCAACACTGAGTCTTGCATTCAGAGGGGTTTTGAACAATGGTTTTGAATCTTTGTCTTAAAAGTTTCATCATTCAAGATAGATCAAAATCAATTTTTCTGAATTGTTCAGGCAAGTTAAGAACTCCTCTGAATCACCAAATGTATAGTGGTATATCAGTGTCCACTTACGCTAAGAACAACTCTCTCCTTTTTCTACTTTGATAGCTTTGGACTTTTTTTTGTTGCTGTTGTTGTTCAATACTCTTATCCATTTCCATTTCCTTCAATGTCCTTAGTACTTGAGCATCTCACAGATGAATTACCTCACAGGCTATTGTAATGAGTAGTCTTTGGCCATTTTTTACAATAGAGAAAGTGAGACCAAGGACAGAAAGATTTACTTGGTCCCTCATAGCAAGTTTGGAGTGCTAAGAATAATAAAAGCAATTAGTGCGTACCTCTTCCGAATACTTTTTGAGACTAATAGATCATGAAGAAATGTGATTTTTAATCCCACATCTTAGTTCAAGCTCATTACCTCCTAAAGTCAGATTGTGTTTGTTTTCATGGGTTTTATTTTGTTTTTAGAGATTATCTATCTGTTCTTCTAGGTAATCACTTTTAAGGAATTAAGTTTCCTGACATTTTACTATTGTGTGCTGTTTTTTGAGACTGTTGCTGCCTGCATCTTCCATCTGGATACTGCTTTTAATTTGTTGGCATGTGCTTTTGTGCTGAAATACCTGTCTCTTGGAATTAGATCTCAGCTGAGCTGGATAGAGAGTTGAGCCATGAATGTTAACATTCACCCACATCAATCCTTTTTTACAGGCTTTAGCAACTGAGCTCAGCTCTTAGAAAAGTGCTCGTCTTCCCTTCAGAGGATATCCTTTTGCTCTTGTGGCACTTTAAAGGTCTGTCCCTAATATCTGCCAAAACCAAAATAACAATTCCTTAGGTATTTCCTGTTTTCTCTTGTTCAGAACTCTAAAGCATCTATCAACTTAAAACAGTTCCTCATCTTCCGTGCTAGCTTTTACAAGTTACGTCAGTCTTCAAAAACAGCCAGTTCTCAGCACATTCCTTTGCATTTGAGATCCTGATATATTTTTCTTCTGCTGTTTTTTTTTCTTCAATTTCTTTCTTTTTTTTCTGTGTGTTTAAGTTTTTTCACTGTTTGTTGCTTGTTTGGAAATCTCAAAGCTCCGCTCCAGACAAGAAGACAGCTTTTAAGATTCTGAGTCTCCTCCTTTGCCAAAATTAGAAACACGTTTAAGGCTTTTGTTAGATCCTGGTTTTAATTTCCTAGTTAATGACTTCCCCTATTTTCTTTCTTTTTTCCTTTTTTTCTTTTTTTTTCTTTTTCTTTTTGGCTATTTGCCATAAAATTGTGTGCTCATTTTCATGTGCAGCAAGTTGACAGAGTGCTGAGAATGTCTTTGGGCTGGTGAGCTAACAGACAGACGAGGCTGGGGAGCAGGCACTTAATGGCATCATAGCTGCTTTCCCATGGCTATTGCTGCCTGGTTGAGAGGAGGTTCTGATCTGTTCTGTGGTCTTTGTTATGATTATTAATTTTGTCAGTGTATGAAAATAAAAATGGCAAGTTTGGAGTCTCTGTACTGTAGACTGTAAGAAAGGTAGTTTTAACAGCCCACATAAAATGCTTTTTCCTTCCTTCTGAGACTCTCTCATTGTCAGAATCCAATACTCCTTGAGCAGATTCCTTCAGGTATTCCACATGAGAAGCGTTCAGTTTTTTAATACCTGATTTACTTATTTGAAGATATCTGACATTACATGAGATTGTGGCTTCAAGGAGTGATACAACAATATCCCGAAATCCCAACACGAGCACAATATAGCAACTGTAATACACAATTATAATACTGAAAGATGATACAAAGCTGATATATATACACCAGTATAATGTACAAACCCAATATAACACCAGTCTCTACATGCTCCTCCAACATGAAGAAAGAGGTTTTGTCCTAATTGGAGAGATCCCAAAACATGAATTGCATAAAAAACAGTCTGGAAATATTTAGATTGCCTGCATTGTGAGGCATTATTACTGTTTCCCAATAGTCTGTATTCTGCTGCTAAATTTATTTAAAGAAATATTGTACTTTTTTTCTGTGTTAAGTCATGGCTCTCATTTTAGCGAGAATTTCTGAAGGACAAATCTTATGCTTTCCTCAAATCAACCTCTGCAAGTTGTCAGGGGGAAGAGAAAAGCTTGCATAGTGCTCTGGGAGTTATTTGGAGATTCAGAGTCAAGGACTTTGGGGTAATTGTGCATGACATTTCAGATCTGAAATCAGCCTGCATTGGTGAGGGGGGCAGCTCCCTCGAAACATCTCCAAGGATCAAGGCTCTTTCTGGCTCCACTGAGAGTTTCAGATTTTAATGGGAATTAAATCTGATGTACTGTGTGCCATCAGCATGGGGCTGCCAGCTCAGCTGTGCAGGGACAGGGTGGCCTTGTGTGCACTGGTAGGAAGTTACACCGGGATATAAGGCTGCACGTGGCTAATATGGTATAAAATAACGTCACTGCTCATTTTTAAGGCAATTTGACTGACGTAAGGTAAAAGCAAAACCACTACAGTTAATTTCAATTTTCTATGGTCTAAAAGGGAGGGGGCAGCATCAAGATAAAACATGGCTAACAGACATGGCTAGTACAAACCATATGTACAAGAAGCTATGCTAACATGTGAAATACTTATAAAACCATTTCCATCAAGAGCAGGGACATCTTTCAAGCAGCAGCAGACAAAACACACGGAGTAGTGGACACTGTGCGTCCAATTTTCTGTGCTGTGGGGCCGGAGCCAGGGGTGTCTGATGAAATCTCATAATGAAACAGTCGAGTGCTTTGAGCAGTTGAACACAGTTCAGCAAAGCAGAGCTGAACTAATGTGAACTGCCTGTTTGCCAGTAAACAGATAATTGTACTCTGTTGTTTAATTGAATTTTCATGATATTAAAATATACTTTTGGTGAAGTCCGCCATGAAAAATGTGCTCTGCTTGTTGATCCTGTGTATCAGGAATAAAGATACTGGGCAGGAATGAGGAAGGGTGTCTGTCAGACACACAGATAATTCTTGAGGTTAAATTGTTATAAAAATAATGAAATTTCCACATATTATGGAATTTAGATTATTTTAGCCAGAGGGTTTTTGTTTCTGCTGCTCCTATTGGTAGTGATCTGTTCATAGTTGGAGCTAAGGAACATTATTGGGCCACAAAAAGTTTGTTTCTTTTTGCAAAGCAACCTTTCAGCTGCATCAATCATACACAATTTGCATTTCTTGGATAAAAGCCATTCTAATTGTTAAAGAACACTGTACTGGACAATGGGAGAGGGGTTTTTTCTGTTTTGCTTTTCTGCTGTTTTAACTCAAAGAATCCTTCTGATTCATGTTCTTTCTCACGAGGCTATCATTTCAAAGGCTCGGCATGCAAGTTATGTCATCATAACCTCCTCTGTTCTTCTTTACTTGATTCATGAACAATTTTCACATGGAGGAAAGGCTGAATATTCTCAGGAACATTCCTACTCTTTGCAAATAATTTTCTGATTGTCTGAGGCACTGAGGGCAAGGTTAATAATTTCTGTTTGTTGCTTCATTCACAGTCACTTTCCATTGGGCATTACAACCTCAGTCTTATTTATAATTCTGGGATTTGATCTCAAGCTGGGCAATCAGGAAATTAATACTTTTTCTATATATGCTGTACAGGCTGCAGTGGGAAATCAGGCATGCGTGACTCCCTCACAGCTCTTGGTGATGAAAGCTGCAGAAGCTATGCAGAGAATCTGTTGCTTGGTTTTTATATGTCCTTTTAATTTGGATGCCCAAATTTAAATACCTGAAAGGTAGTTTTCAAAGACAAAGTTTCACTGATCAAAAAAACAAACATAGAAGACTGGGGACTAGAAAAGCAAATAGAAGCTTTAGAGGATAGAAGTAGGAGGTGGAGGGTTTCTCATCATTTTCTAATTCCTTTCTTTGGTAAAGTACCTGAAAGAGAGGTAATTACGTTTCAGTGCTATTTCTGTCAGTATCAGGTGAAGGTGAAAAACATAGTCCAGAAATTTTTGGACCATAGGTCAACTGTCAGCCTTCAGAACCTATTGAAGATTATCATCTCACCACCATTTTACTTAGAAACGCTGTCCTGTGAGTTTGCTGTGAAGACTTTGTTCTCTGGCCTCATGGTCCACAAGAGGTTATACCATGGTTTGGACACATGCTGTCTCTAAGGTATCTGTGAAGTGCCTGGAATAATGCAATGGTTGTTCATAGAGTCCTGATTCAGATGCCATGAGCATATATTCTGCAGTAAAACCATGTCCTTGCATGGAAGTAACTCATCCCCCAAGTCAATTTTAAAGTTCCTTGTTCAATTTAAATATTTCATTACATTAATTTTTCAAAACAACAAAACAAACATTCATCAAGCGAAACTAAGCATGTCACCCTTGAATCTGTACATCTGTTGCTCTCCTGCTGCTTTCCTGCATAATTCATTTTAATACATTTAAAGTGTACCTCTCATTAAAATTCCTTACACATGTTTACATATGAAGTTTGCATTATAAGGGAGAAAAGGTGCTCCTCTTCAGCCATTTTTTCTCACTTAACATAAATGTATACACACAGTGTAGTCTATGAATCAGTTCTATTATCGGCCAAAAGAATATCTATCACTTGCTCAGATGCCATGAAGGAGTTCTCATAGGTTGGCTACAGTGCTGGAGAGGGTTCAAGTCAGGTGGTAGCTGGATGTGGTGACCTTTTAAAGTTGGTGACTCCATATTTCAGTTACACTGATGAAATCTGTTCTCTGAAATCCATCGTTGGTGTTTAGGATTATGTGTGATTTCTGTTTATAGTAATAATAAAGGGTAATAAGGTTATTAAAACCACTCATAGAGTGTTAGTATAACTTTTGATGAATCATAAGAGAAGTTTGTAACCACAGAAGAAAACTCAAAATGCTTTGAGAGGAAAAGGAGGCCCATATTTGAAAAGAAGAATACAAAATGATAATTTAAGGAAGTTCTTCTCAAGAATCATTCTTCAGGAATATAAGACATTTTATATAAGGGGATATATGGTTGTGTTTACTTGGTTTCCTTGGACTTTCACATTCAGTTTTTGACATATATCACTTAGAAACTTACTGGGGAGCATATGATATATTAAATTAAAACATAAAGTACATGGTGATTTTCTCCTTTATCCTTTTTCCTCAGTAAAAATGGTAATTGCAATATGCTTCCGTAAAAGTTTTTTGAAAGTTTACATGGGAAGCTCCTTTTTGCTTCCTAGATACAGTACAGCATCAGTCCCCAAGGAAGAGATTGAAGGCCATATATGAGCCCTTTAAAAAGATTAGGTCAGGTTTTTTGAGTCACTTTGGCTTCCTTGAAATTGAGTAACAGAAAATGCAGCTGTGAGGAGAAAATTGAGAGAGTTCCCTTCTGAGCAAAAGTTATTTTATTCAGATTACCTACTTCCAAATAGGCAAAGTAGGTTTGAATTCAGTATTATGCAGCACTATCAAACATAGGTTAAGAACTACTGGAAACAAGCTGAGCCCTGGGAGGTTGCAGGTCAGGGGCGGAGAGGCTAGCTTGCACTGGAAGTCTCTCTCCTTGCACTGCAGTCAGAGTTTGGTCTTTTCTACAGAATAGTGTGGGTGAGCACAATTTTCAGGCACAGGCTGTTGTGGGATGAATTAATCAATGTTCAGTGCTGAGAAAAAGAGGTTCGCATTGATGTTCAATCTGTTGCCTGTGCTAGCCCTGTTATGTGTTGCTGGTCCTTACAGTAATGCACCTGTATTATATGGCTTTTTTATCTGGTGTAATCCAAGCTTTCTTGAAAATATAAGAAATATTACACAATAAAAGAACAGAAAGGGCAGAGGTTGGAAGCTGACTGCAACAATTTGTCTTCAAAAGGTCTTAACAGTAGGAATGCCTTTGATATGAATTTCCTTGTCTGTGCTTTTCCTTTGCAGTCACATGTGCTGCAGGGTTTTGCATGAGGTGGGAGCAACACCATTTGTTTCAAAGCATTTCAGCTACTGGAAGAATGTTAAATTAAAAAAAGAGGAGTTGGGTTAAAAGGTTGATTTTTCCCAAGTAGATCCAGGTAATTTAATATGTATTCCTATAAGATTTATTATTTATTTCACAGATGTCTATGGTTTGCTTTCTTGAACTTTTATGTGTCGAATAGAATCACAGAATAACAGAATGGCTTGAGTTGGAAGTGACCTTAACAATCATCTGCTTTCAGCTTCCCTGCCGTGGACAGGGTTGCTGCCCACTAGATCAGACTACTCAGAGCCCCAGCCAACCTGGCCTTGAACGCCCCCAGGGATAGGGCATCCACAGCTTCTCTGGGCACTCTGTGTCAGTGCCTTGCCACTTACTGAGTGAAAAATTTCCTCCTAACATCTAATCTAAATCTCCCCTCTTTTAGTGTAAAGCCATTCCCTCTTGTCCTATCACTATGAGAACACGTAAAAAGTCTGTCTCCCTTCTGTTTATAAGCTCCTTTTAAGTCTTGGAAGGCTGCAGTGAGATCTCCCAGAACCTTCTCTTCTCCAGACTGAACAAGCCCAGCTGCCTCGACCTTTCTTCACAGGAGAAGTGCTCCAGCCCTCTGAAGATCTTCATGGCCCTCCTCTGGACCTGCTCCAACAGTTCCATTTCTTTTGTGTGCTGGAGCTCCCAGGCCTGCACGCAGTACTCCAGATGGGGCCTGATGAGGGCAGATTAGAGAGGGACATTCTCCTCCCTCTCTCTGCTGGCTACTTGCACTTCTCTTTCGATAAAGGATTTACTCCTTTGTCTTCAAAGAAAGCTTCCAAGGGAGATCTCATTTAATAATTCCTTAAACATCCTAAAATTAGCTTTCTTAAAGTTCAGGGTCCTGACTATGCTTTTTGCCAGGCCCTTATTCCTTGTGATCACAAACTGAGCAAGGGCATGGTCAGTAAAGGCCAGACTGCCTCCAACCGTAGCCTCTTTACTGAGATCCTCTGCATTGGTGAGCTCTAGGTCCAGTAACACTTCTCCTTTGGTCATTTTATCTAATAGCTGAACCAAGAAGTTATCCTCAGTGCACTCCAGGAGTCTCCTAGATTGCTTCCCAGCAGACGTCTGGGTGGTTGAAATCCCGCATCAGAATAAGAGCCTGCAAGTGTGACACTTGCAGCTGAAGAAAGACGGTCCTCATCCACAGGCTCCTTCTGGTCAGTCAGCCTGTAGTAGACACTGACCACCAGATGTCCTTTATATTTCTGGTCCCTGATTTTTACCCACAAGCTCTTGATCTGATCATGACTGTTTTTCAGAGGCAGCTCTTCGCAATCTATCAATCTCTTAACATAGTGGGCAACTCTCCCACCCTTCCTTCCCTGCCTATTTCTTCTGAAAAGCTTGTAGCCCTCGATCATCGTGCTTCAGTTACAGAACATTATCTAGAGCAGACTGGGCATTGGTCTCATTGAGTGGTGTCTGATTTGCCACAACAAGGAGCGGCTTTTGGCTGCTGTGCTCCCCTTTTCTGCCCCTTTTGGGCTTCCATGGCCCTGCTGAAAATGAAACTACAAAAGCTACCCGAGTTCTTCCTTTCTATTTATATAGGCTAGAAAAATAAAACAAAAATGGTTCTTATTCGGTAGTACAAACTGAACAGCTAATTAGTCGATGAGCTGAATGTTTCATGCTTTGTACTCTCACACTGCTCACTCCTCACTTCCATTTGTTCCGTTGCACTACCTTTATTTAATTTCATCTTAAATTATCTAATGCTTTAATCTTTTGATGTCAGAGACTGGATTTGTCTATGGTTTGGAAAGCTCCCAGAAAAATGAGGCCGGGAACCATCAAGTGCTACTGCAGCACAAGTAATGGTTGATTAGGCTAAGGTCAGGGCAGTGGCTTACTCCTGATCAAGAGAGAATTTCATGCTCCCTTGTATTAAACTTCAATGATGTGTAGCATACTTGAATCAATAAATAGCATTTTGCTGTTCATGCCCATTGGAAATAATACATGATGCTGCAAGTATTGATCAAAGAGCTCTACTCCGTTAATCCCTTTGCTTGTAGCAATGTTAAATATTTACAGATTCTCCTTAGTATCTATCCTGAAGTGTGTTTTCACCTTGCAAAAATGCTCAGCCTGTCTGCTTCATACGGCTTTTACAAATATTTTCTTATTTTTTCCTCCTCTTTTCAAGCACATATGTGACATAAAGCATTATACTGTGGTTGTACTGACCACTTTTAATGCTTTATTTCATTAACATGTTGAGAATGTATACACTGATTGGAATGATGTAGTAATTGTGAATTAAGCAGCAGAATGCCTCAGAGATAAAATCCATCAGTGCCTCATCTGCAAGTGGTTGACTTACAGTAAGGACAAAGAGAGACTAACACTGTGCAGCATGCTGCTGTATTGTGTGAAGGCAGATAACAAAGAAGGCATATTCATATCATGTTTATTTACCCAAATATTCATGAAATTATCTAAAAATTAACACTATAAATAAGTTATTTTCCCCTTAGCTGCTTATTTTGTTCATCTGTATTCTCATCAAGAAGTCCCTGAGTGGTTTGTAGTAGAAGATACAATGAATCCTGTAGGCTCTCTGTCTCCTGTGCTTGTTCATTGACCTCATGTAAATGTAATCATTTATCTTCAATTTTTTATACTAATGTATTGAAGGCAGACTTGATATTGTCAGACATGCAATGGAATACGCTCCAGGAAACCTTCCTTCCAGTGGTGAGGTGACAAATGAAAAAGAAAATAAAAATGGATTTTGCAATTTAAAGCATAGTGTGCTCAGGGAAGAATGCATAGCCAGCTATAATGTGATATGATTCATTTCTATATATGCAGGCAAGAATTTTACACAAAAGCTTTATGGGAGATGTACAGGATATTTAAAGTAACATGAAGACTTTTCTACATAATGGTGCTTTCTTAATCTATCACAAGCTTGAAAAAAGATTTAAGTACTTGTGTTTGCCCCACTATCTTTCAGTAAGATGTCACGTTATGCCTTATTCCATTACCTTTTTAATCATCCTTCAGACCTGGTTATATGTTTAAAGAAAAAGGTTGGCAAAGAGAGTAAAATTGCAAACATACTTCTTTCACTAAATCCCTAATGATCTTGTTCTTACCACATAAAGAAATTACATCTTAGGTATATACAAAGCAGGTGCAAAATAAGCCAGTCCTTTCAGTTAAAAATACTCCAAGACTTTAAATGATTTCCTCTTGTTTAGGTATTTTGTAATCAATGGCAGGGGAATTTTAATGAGTCGGTCTGCTACTGATACTCCATGAAGATTTGGGGCATGGTTTTTTCAGAGTTCAGGTTTCATCTGGACACAAACATAAAAATGGAATATCTCAGATCCGTAAAATGTACAGTCCTAAATATCAGCATTGGTGTTAGAAGAGACAGAACACTTTTTAAAAATCTAGGTTATTTTGTGTGGTGAAAGCTGTATGAAAATCCAGCTATTGCGGGTACTGAGTGGGGCCTGGGAGAGTTCAGCAGCTGATGGCACCACAGCATGGTAAACAGTGACTTACTTTCTTGCTCCTGACAATTTAAAGTTGTTCAAGTTTAGGATAGGTGCAGGGATGTTCTCTTTGGTCTGTCAAAGCTTTTCAAGGAAAAGATGTCTGGTTTTAGTCATCAGCATTTGGAGGAGTGTTTTCCAAATATTGACTATTTTAGCTTCTTGAGTTCCTTTAATATGAGGAAAATATCCCATTTTCCCCAGTAACGTGACTGGGGCATAAATGCAGCGAGGCACTTGTTGCTTCTGCAGATGAGTTGATTTGGCCGTCCTGCTCTCTCTGTGAAATGCATGGGGAACTGACGCCCCTACATTTCTGCAGACTGAATTGCAAACACAGTTTCTACATCGAGTGCTAACCCCCCAGAGTGATTGTGAAAGGCTCAGACAGAAACAGAACCCAGACCTCCAGGTTCCTAAACGTAGGCCTTAAGATTGAGACTAGAATAAATATTTGTTGTTTTCCTAATCTCTACCAACTGGCTCCCAAAATAGGTTATATATCTCAGTGCTATAAGAACTGACTTTAGGTTAAGTGATTGGATTCTGTGCTTTTTGGAACATTTCTGTTAAAAATGTATTTTTACTGGAGAATTTTTATTTGTGGCAGGCAGGTATGTCTGGTTATATGAATTATTGTTTTGTATTAAACTTTTGAGCTGATTTCTCATCATATATATGTAAATAAATTGCACCGCTATGTTGGGAAGCAAACTCCCAAGGTTTGCCCAGCAGTTATGTATCCTCAGGTATGTTGAGTGAATCATTACAAATAATGACTCCACACTCTCCATACGGGACTGGAAGTTCACTGTTAGGGAAGATACAACCACTTCTCGAATCATCCATGAGCACTCCTGGGTATACATCAGCCAAAGTGGTCACCACTGGGTGACAAAAGCTGCCTCTCCTCCATACATAGCAATGCATTTTTCTATGTAAATGATTGAAAAAGGATTTGAAGCTTGAAAAATTTCCTGAGATGTTTCCATTTCCAATGGAATTGATTAACAGTATGTGGAAGCACGCTGCAGAGCATGAAGCACAAGGGCATATTTTTTTTTTTTACGGTTTGGGAATACTTGCTTGATCAGAACTGTGTGATGAATGGCTCTGTCTTTTGTAGGTGGATGTTCAGCAGAGTGTATTTGCTGCAGTTGCTGTCATTCACAGCAAAAAGCTCTTTTGTACCTTGTAAGCCCATGTGGCTTGACAGAGGTAGTTTTGTGTCAGTGCTGAGTGATTGCATGCTTTCTGGGTCATTCATGTTAACATTTTGATTACAGTGGTGAGTTACAGAGGATGAGCTGCAGAGACTGATGCTACACTGGAACACACTAACTTAGATGAAGTAAAAGCATTTAACTAACTACTAAGTTTTGAGAAAAAGTGAATCACTTAAAGAGATACTCCTTAAAGAAACTGTGTTCCGGTGTTGTTTTCAGCTGATGTCCTTCAGAGTTTGCTGTGTTTTACAGTAGACATGATCTAGAGAAGCCTGCATGAAATACTAAGGTAAGTTCAGTGAAAATAAGGTACGAGACCTTCTGTGTGCTCAGTTTCCCCAATCATTCTGTCATGTATTGTGAAAAAAATACTTGATTCTGGAGAGCTTGCAAATGAAAACTTGTGTAGAAGAGCGAGGGACATAATCCTGCATGGATGAAAGCACTCTGCATTATAACCAGCTCTGTTCTGCTACTTCACCACCACCAGCAGACAAAAGACAAGAGTAAGTGAGCTGTTGTTAAGCCTAAATGTTATGTTTTCATTCTTTTTCTGCCAAGAGCACTTCAAACTAAGTGAACATCTGTACATTAGGCATGAGAATCCTACTCAGTTTGGAATTTTTACATCCCAGTGCATCTATGTGCTGACTGAGGATCCATGCAGGAAGGCAACTGTTGCTGCTCTTTGCTGGGCAGCATACAGGGCTGCACGATCTGGCTCTAAATGCAATTAATTTGATGTTCCTTTAGAAAGCAACAACAAGTAAAACTGCAGGCTTTCAGTGAGTTGTGTATAGCCCCAAATAAATCTTCTACCAGTCACACGGTGCAAACTCACCTTCCTTGAACTTGATTTTTAAGACTCTTATCTACCCTGGGAATCTCTGCTGCTCATTCCCTGCCCCTTCTATGCATAGAAGTTTCATTGATCTCAACAGGATTTCTTTGTGCTAGGCACCATCAGTATATTCAGCAGAGATCTGTGGTGCTACTAAAAGATGCACAGTGCCTGTTGGAGATAAAATATCCATCGAAAGATTTCCCACCAAGAACATGTAGCTAGCTTTTTACATGGAGAGTGGCACTGAGCTGAATTTATGTAAAGGGTAATTTGTTTCATAACATTTTCAAGCTTCATTCATCTGTGCCTCTGTGAATAGTCCACATCCCCCTCTGCTTCCTTCAGGTGTTCAGTATTTGCTCAGATGGGTATCTGTGGCTATGGATCATACGTGTATGTAGTGCAGTGTGTTGAAAACAATGTGGAGGAGGAAGGGATATTCTGATAGTGCTTTAGTATTTATGGACACCATTTCTTTTCTGGAGGCACTGTATTCTGAAGGCAGTACTGGGTATTGGATTGACTTGCAGCTGCTATATACTCACTCTTGAATTGTCCCCATACTGCCATGTGGGAGCTTTTAGGATTAGCTTTTCACAGTGTAAGTAGGGAGTCATTATTATAAACAGAAAAAAATAAAAATAGTTCTTTTTAGTATGTAAACTGGAGAATAATAAATGGCTCTCTGTTATTATTATCTCAGCCAACTAATCCCTGTCATACTCTGCACTGACTGAAGTGATCTGATCATTTTACCTTGAGGAGGGTCAGAGTTAAGGGAGAAGCCATTCTCTTTCCATTGTCCTTGTCCATGTACACAAAACTTTTAATAAAGCAAGGTCAGAGGAACTGTTAGGGATCTCTTCCTTGTTTTGGTGTTATTCTTCCACTCTGTTCTTATACAGACTTTAGCTCTCATTAGGCTCTTTTTTTAATTTAAATTGTTTTTATCTCATGTTGCCAACAAATCAATCAGAGGAGCCATCCCTATGAATACAGAACATCTATGGAGGCCAACATTGATTTCTCTGCAGCTGCTTCTTATTATAAAGTTCCCTAGTGTGAGGAAGACGCTAAATAGAAGCTAATAGACATTACATCTCACATGCATTTTCACATTCTAATAAATATAGTTTTGGGATTTTTTTTCCCTCTATAAAAAATTCAGCTATTCTTGCTTGGAAAAGGTTAAAAATATATTTCTGCTATTCTTTCTTTTCCGTTAGAAACTTGCACAGGTATTGTGAGTCATTATTCACCCTGATCAACAAAGAATGTTGTTGCCTTGCAATGACTTTTTGCATGGTAGAAATATTTATATTTCCTGCTGTGTTAATTGGTGTTACTAGTAAAGTTTAGAAGAGAAATATTTCTCAGCTACCAAGAAGTTACTTGCTAGACAGTCTGATTAGTGAAGAGAGTGAAAGTCAGCCAAATTATTTTAATAGGATTTTTAGCTTTTCCAGAGGAAAAAAAAAAATGCAGAACAAAAATAGACCACTTAGAAACCTGCCACTTTTCTCTATTAACACTTCGCTGTCTGTTGTGCATAAATGTCTGAACTACCATGAAATCAATCATCAGCATGGTCAAAGGCAGCTGCATGAAAATAAACAAACCCAATATAACAGAACTGGGCATAGATTTCCCTTGTTGACAGGGGAGGTGGTCTAATCCTCTTATGTTATCATAGAAAGGAGTCTCAAATCAAACATCTAAAAAGCCAGTCCCATTCCATTGTATTTTTGCTGCTTTTCCCGAAGAGCACTCCTTGGTTGGGTGCTCTACGTATGGTATTTGTTACCAGCAGTTGTTTGGCTGAGCATCTCCTTTCGCTCCAATAGCTACACTTTCCCTCTCCACTTCTGCTGGCTGTTTGCCAGAGATCCCCATTATTGCAGTCCCAATGAGCATTGCTAGTTCAAACTTTATGGAAATAGGGTAAATGCACCAGTCATCCATGGAGGAGGGCAGTTTGCTCAAAACCTTTGCCCATGGCAGCTGAAATTCTTGCTGCAGCTTCCTCCCTGGCATCTGTTTCAATTCAAAAAGGGGTCAGAGTAGGCTCCTGAATGCATCAGGAGCTTCAAACAAGCTTTCAAACAAGCTCTTGTGCTGAATGTAATTAGTTACCTTTGTTAGACACAAGGATCAAGCCTGCTGGGTCTAAAAATCTGTTTGGAAGTTTTAGAAGTTTGTTGGTTTTTTTTTTAATTCCACCTTAACACTACCATGTGGCTAATTCTCTAAATGTACTGCGTATAGGCTGTGGCCTTCTGCTTTTAATCCTTGTGTATGTTGGACCTTTACAGCCTTAGAATTTAAACATAAATTTCTTCTAGGAGAAACAAATCAAATACTGAAAGTACATTAATATGTATTATTCTGAAAATTCTTGGTGGAAAAAATTGAAAGCTTCAGTGCTGCTTTTTTCAGCACTGCCTGATCCAGAGACATTTAAATCCATTTTGATTTTAAATTGAGTTTCTTTCCAAATTGTGGGCAAGGCCAGCAGTCATCTCTATTTCTCAGCATTTTCACTGAAAGTAACTGCTGTGCTGGACTGATGTGAAAGTATAAAAAGTAAATGACAAAAGGAAGCAAGGGATTGACTGTTCTGAAGAAGATAGGAACAGAGTTCGGGATGGGGATCAAACATGAATGTTTTCTGTAGGTTGAGAAAATTTGACAATGACAATTTTTGTTATTTTTTTTTCACCCACTCATATGGTGAGGATTGTTTACGCAGTACTAAAGAGACTAGTCAAAAAGATAGAGATACTGGCATCTTGATCGAAATCTTTTTTAAAAAAAATTTTAATTAGGTTCCATTCACTGTTTTGCACAGAAAGAGGCTGAAATGAATCTTTCACCCTCAGCTCTCATTCACATTCATCCATCACTGTGTCAGAAATAAGACCTGTTAAACTAAGGGATAAATTAATCTAACAGTAGCACAACCCAAACAAAGAAGAGAATGTCCTTGTGCATAAGCAGCTTCAGATACTACAGAAAGCTGATACTCCTACATATACAGATTCTCATCCACGTAGAGATGCCCATGTGTACGTGCACATTTTTTTTATATGTACATACATATTTTTAATACATGAAATCAAAGTTTGATTTCTTTTTGGTTTTGGAAAATGAATTCTGTTTACAGTATGACCACTTAACACAGTAACAGCAATGTAACGTACCCTTAGCGTTCATATAAAACAATGACATCAACTACTGCCATGTCATCAGCAAGCAGCCAGCAAACTCTGTTTTTCTTAATCAGTATCACTAAACTCCATGTGTAAAGTGCTGTTTCCTGCTTCTGTAGCTGATGCTATGATTTAGCTGTCCTTTTTTCTTTTCTGCCTTTTTTTAACATGTTCGGCATATTAAGTATATTGCTTACTTAGCACTGCTGACAGCCAGACAGATGAGAAAATAATAAATCTCACTCCATTTTGGTGAGCAGCTCTGTAAGTAACAATTCTAATCTTCAGGTTCAAGAGACTGAATTTAGTCACCAGGCTGAATGTAGAAGCCTACATCCCACTACATCACCTATCTCCTCTTACAGTTAACAGAAGGAAAAAACGTTTCCAAGTGGTGTTTCATCTTGTCATGGAACAGATGTCTAAAGCTGATAGATGTCTCAAGTCATAAGTCTGCTCTTTTATTTCTCAGTTGTGTATAGAGGAATCTCAGGATGACTAGCTCACATGTAGAGGCCTATATTGCATATGTCTGTTTTAAGGTGAAATAAAACCCACATAAAAGTAGGAGCTCAGTAAAAGAAGGTGATCCTGTTTAGTAAACATGGAGTTCATGTTAAAGAGCATCTTCATTCTTGTTGTGACTCCACCAACTACTTCTTGTGTGCTTTGTCCCTTCTGTTGGATTTTCACTGCCTCTAGTATGAGGGCGCCTATACTAAGTGGGGTTTTATCCCAGCAAGTTTCTGTATAAACTTTATAGGAAACATGATACTACTAGGTGCAAAATATAATGAGATACTATCTCTTCTGAGATCAGAGGCCCAGTTGCCATTTAACTTCAGCAGTTGCCTGTAGTGAAACCTGCTTAGTCTGTTTTGTTTAGGCAGATTCAGGCTGAAGTAGGTGGCCATCATCTTCATAGCATTGAGCATTGCTTAGAGAACTCAGTCTGCGAGGCCACCCTCAGGCACTCTGCAGAAAAGGAACCCATTGATTTAACCTACAGCCAATATTGGATTGGTGTTCAAAGAGTGTTTCTCTTCAACAGAAAAAAATGATTCTGACTGCACAAAGCAAAGGGAACAGCAGCATTATTTTTGCCAGGTCTCTTAAAAAATGGTTTGGAAAGGTGCAAACCTGCTAGTGAGAGAGAAGAGTAACTAGTTCACTATTAAGGTTAAATACAGAGTACAGTAGAATACAAGAAATTGCTTGAACTGGGGGTGGAACATCACAATGTTTTATTATGGTCTAAGCTGTATTGACTATCTCATACAGTTCATTTTGGCAGAGAAATGAGACTCCTCCATCCTCCCTCAGAAAGCCAGTGTGCAGATGAGCATGCTAAGCATAGTCTACTATCACAAGTTACAATAAAATATGTGATAACACAGCATGCTTTGCTTGAGGTTGGTAGTTTTTCAGCAATAAACATTATTTACTTTGTACAGTGAACACAGTAACCTTGGACTGAATTGTAATGTAATGCTATGGTAATAGTGATTGATTCACCAGATGTCATACTGTAGGTAGTGCCTGTTACCATTATCAAATCAATAAATACCAGTATAGAACACTTAGAGAAAGTGGAATGAACAGTAAAGAACAACCAGGGTTATAGTATATATGCAAGTTTTCTCTTTTTAAGTGGTAACAACAACAACAAAAAAATAAAATGCAAAAGACAAGGTAGCATATTAGCTATCATCTGCATTTTTAAATAAACTGATTTTTGAACATTTTACAGATAAAGCATGAAACGTATGGGCTTCAGAGAAATCTGAGTCTAACCTAGCTTCATTGTTCTGTCACAGCTCCCAGTGCATGCTATCAGCAGAAATAAACACCTAGGTAGAATTTCTTGTTCTTAATATATTCACAGAATTAGCAGTCTTGCTGCAACATGGTAAGATGTGTCAATTTAGAAGAGTTAACAAAAAGAGAGCAAGAAATGTTTATATGAAGTATGTGTTATTTTCAATTCATTTATTTGCAAATGTGCTATTCAAGGCTGTTTGCATTTCTCATTATGTTGTCTCCTCAACAGGTATTATCTTAGAGTTAATTTCCAGAGCAGTATTGCATACACTATTACCTCCTCTCCTAGTTGTAATTACATAATCACCTACAAAGTCTTTTGGTATTTCATATATGATTAATACCATACAGATGTGTAACAATTAGTAATTGACTTTTGAATCATTCTGAATGTTTGTGGTAGTAGGATAAATGGACATGGAAATAAAGTCCTTTAATGTGTACACATCACTTTGTTTTGCTGTTTCAAAAGAAACAGTGAATGGCAGACATTTTTTTGTTCAGACTTAATGTTAGAGTTACAAAATTCCAAAAACATGGAAACACCATCCTATGAAATGTTTCATAACTTCAGAATTTTGTTTCATAAGGCAGGTTACAACATAATTTCAGTGTTTTCATATCAAAAAAAAACTAAAGCACAATATATGACAAATAAGTAGAAATGAAATGTTCTAATGAAATCATTGAAAATAGCTAGAATAAGGGACTTAAAATGGTGAGAACAAGGACTCACGAGGAAAATGTCAACAACAGCAACGCTGAAGTTTAGTTGCTTTTATCTAATTTATTTTGTCACTCAAAGCAGGAGAAGTTAGAGACAAAGACAGGTATCTCAAGACAAGGGCACCTGTTCCAGAACTCGGAAGATGTTGACAACTTGTAAAAGAAGTGTTGAATTTTTCTCATTTAAAACTGAGAAGGAAACTTCTAAGTGGTAATGACATAAAAAGCTGAGAACAATGACAGAGAAGTTTAAAGCAAACAAACAAACAAACAAACAACAACAACAACAAAAAACCAACCCAGAATTTGGAAGAAGACAGAAGTATCATATTTTATTTTATTAGAAGTATTTCTCTTTTCTAAAGCGATGTGATTTTCATAGCATTTTTTTCTCAATGAGTCACAAAAATTTCCTGCTTTATGACCATTCAGTGAAACTTCATATATTTCAAAGTTCCTGAACATCAGTTTGAGCTAACGATCATTTGGGTTGTAATGTGTTTTTCTTGATCAATCTCTAATTTAAAATATCTAATTTAAAATATATAATCTTTATATTTATTATTATTTATTATTATTATAATATATTATATTATTATTATATATTTATTATATTTATATCTGTGGTTTTTTGTATCTGGAATGCATACAGGCATCTCTGAGTCACCATCACAGTTCTCCTGGTCCACATTTGAAACTCTGTTTGCAATAACACTACCAGAAATTGACACGAGCTATATTATTTGTGTGCAAATAATGATGCCATATATTGTCTAATGTTTATGTTTCCTCTTGTTTCGTACTTCAGTAGTAAGCACTTTGTTGTTTTGTTGTTGGGAACCTAACACAAATTACTCCCTTGTGTTACAGTAATTCCAAGCCATTATAATGGCGAGGGTGATGATAGGATGTTTGGCCCTTTGTGCCATTTATGCCTTAATTTGTTGTTGTTGTTTGGTTTTGCTTTGCACTATTCTGTAAGTGAAATCATAAGATTATTGAAACATGAAGCTATTTGTAGTCAAGATTTTTGCTTTTGATTTATTGAGTGCTGCTAGACTCAAGTCAACCAATTAAGAAGTGGAAAAGAGTAAAGAAAAACAAGATGTCACCAAATATGGAGTCATTCAGTGGAATAGGGAAGTCTGGATTGGTAGGAAATTGTATCAGAACATTGCCAAGAGAGAGCTAGCTCGAAATGTGCTAGAGCACAAGGCTGTATGTATGAAGGACCATTTTGTTAACTTGCTGTGCAATATAGTACTGAAGGGCCCAGAATCTTCAGATACCCATTTCAAGAGAACTGGAGGATTGAGACTGCAGAGAGTTTTGAGCTGAATACTTGAAGCTTTGTTTTTATGCTTTGGGTTTTGTAAAATATACATATTTTCATGGTACTCTAAAATTGGAACTTCTATTATATTCAGCTCTGCATATACATTCCAGCTAGATATAAGATGAAGTATGCATATTTCAGAGATTGTATGCTTTGGAAATTAGACCAGTACTGGTAAATATCCTAGTCTGTATTCTTGATTCCTTGCTCACTTTCAGTTCCGCATTTACATCCTTAACTAAACAATGACGAAGAAATTGAAATGGCAACTAGTTGATATCAGGAATAGTGAAACTGTTGTACATGTTACCTTACAGTTTGTTTTTAAAATACAAATTGTAACAGGAGTAGCAGATGCCATTATGTAAATTCATTATTCTAACAGTGATTTCAACCAAGTAAAGAAAATAAAATCAGAACTGTGCTTGGTGGATTTGCATAATTGCATGTTGGAAATACATAAGTAGTATTAACTGTTGTTAAATTATTTTGTGATATGATTTTTTTTATTCAAAGTTTCTACAGTTACTAATTGAAGGGAATTAACTAGACATGACTATTAAAAACAAACACAACCCAATATCAATATGATCTTCAAAGTGAAATATGATTTCTCTTGTTTAGTTTTTCTGGCTTCTCACTTGTCAGCCTTGCCTAATTTGGTCCCTGGGGCCAAAGCTTGTGTGTACATATTGCTCTCCAAAAGAGCCTTGCAAACTCTGATATGAAGATCTGATGAGATTCTGCTTTCAGAAAATAATTTTTGTCCATGTGTTAAGATGGGATTGGAAGTGAAGATTGTATTGTAGTTGTTTTACAGCACACTTGCTATTAAAAAAAAAAAAATAGAACCATGGGAGTACTTTGTATAGACTGAGTAGGAACACTTTCCATCATGTGATATTTTTGTAGATCTGAATGTATATTTTATTCAGTAAGCTTCCTTAATTTTGAAGTGAGTGGGAAGACAAAAGGAAAACAAAAGGTAGGCACAGCAGAAGGAGCCTTGCATGGTGTGACCATGCCTGAATAATCTGTCAGAGGCATGACACAGTGATGTGGAATACATTCCCCTGGGGTGGACCCTATATCATTTCCTTCTTTTTTTGATTACACTAATGTAAGAGGGGGGCAAATACCAAGAATCTTTCTGCTGGTGGGTCATTGAGATCCTTGTCACGAGAGTCCATTCTTAAAAGTGAATGCAGTGTGCTGTGAATGACAGTGTTCAGATAGGTCAGAAACCACAGCAATTCCGTTTCATGCAGAGAGGCCTTATGGACAAATAAATCTCCTGCATGTCATGTTCTAACAAAGTTAGCAGATGCTGGATCTGTAAAAGAGAGGACCAAGAGACAGAAAAATTAATAATGAAATTATTTGAGCTATTTGAAAAGCTATTTGAAGCAGGATCTTTTTTTCTTTCTGAAATGAGGGTTTTTTTTTCATACATTGTCTTTAGTTTCATTTTAACTGTTTTCTTTTTCTGGATGTTCCTCACATCAATTTAGAATGGTCTATAGGTCTGCACTGGCAGTACATCAGAACTTCAGTTTTCATTCAGTTCACTACTAGTGTACAGTTACTGTTGCACAGTCCTATTCCCCAGTCCAATCCCCAGTTTGTGGAAAAAATTGCTTTCTGAGAGCTGGATTCCTTCAGACCTCAGACCACAAAGGCAGGAAAGCATGCATGACTAAGCGCATTGCAAAATTATTGCATATCTTTCTACCAATATTTATTATTTTTAAAAGATAAGTTACTAGATAAAGGTAAAGCAGAAGGTGGCAAAAGTTGTACAACAAAATGTAGTATGTTGAGTTGGGTGCTTTGGATGTTTCTAATTATTCCTATCACGTAGTGTAGGTTATGTATTTATGAAATAACCCAGACAGACATGCCAATTGAGTTAAACCCATTAACGATGAATCTCACAAGAATTCCTACAGCTTCCCATCACTCAATATCAGGCATTAAGATTGAATATAGGCATCAACATAGAAGATTACAGTCTCTGTAGAACCGCAGCTGGAGAAAGGAGACAGGCAAGTCATCATCAGGCACAGAATTCTTCTGCTCCGAATAATTGCCTATTTGCTCTGCATTCCAGCTCTATTCCTTGGGCTTAGATCCCCTGCACATCTAGTTAGAACTTGCAGAATTAATATCAGGTTTCCTGTCACCTCACTCATTACTTTTGTCAGGGGAATTCAAGGAGGAAAGTCAAAAACATGGTTTTTAGAGCCTATTTCTTAAGGACTTTTCTTTTTTCTTTTTTGTTTAAATAGAAACCTGTCTGTTAGCATGTCAGGTTATTTCTTTAGGCTACACTGGAAAGGACATCTGAATAAATTGCAATTTTACAATACAGGTATTGTTGCTTGAAGATCATTATTGCGTTATCCTTTCTACCCAAGCCACACCTTCAAAAAAAGAAAAAGAAAAAAAAAAAAGAGAGACTAGAAAGAAGAAATAGGCTGAATAGCAGATTGGAAGTGTTCTCTTTAGACTTCTCTTTCAGAAGACTTCCTCTGTTCTGAGTCACAGTGCATGGACCAATACTTTGAATAATGTAGTAACACAAAAAACATGCTTAATTTGTTTAATGTAGTGCTAGAAAATCTTGGTGGATCTTTGTGTCAAGAATGATAGCATATTGAGAATCTTCACTGGAGAAAAAACAGGTCTTGCTACTAGTCTGGTAGGCTTTTGTCAAAGAAATGAAAAAGGAGGTGGGATGATGATTCTTTAGACCTTTAAGTCATTTTCTTTAGAAAACTGACCTGTGTGTTCATGCATTTATAAATAGAATAGTAATTGGACATGAACCCCATAAGGCAAATAATCACATGATCTCACTCACTTGAATAGATTTATGCTGATTGAGAAAGACAAGAAGAAAAAGGGGAAAAAAAAAAAGCAGATTAATTCTTCATTCAGGGAAAATTTGAGTAAGGAATATAAAGATACTCTCAGAACAACTGATGCTAGAACTCCAGAGTATAAATGCTCAGATGAAAAATGAATTACTGGACTTTGTTAGTCACTTCCTCTGAAATTAGTGACTGTATTTGGAATAATTACTCACTACTTCTCTTCCCTTAAATTTCATATTTTTTTCATTGTTTTCTTGAAACTCGTATACATCCCCCAAGTTCTAGTCATTATTTCCTCTCTCTGCGTTACAAAAATGTGAAGGATGTAATTTGCACTTCTTGATGATTATCTCCATGATCTGCCTTCTGCCTAATCACTAATTAGGTAATAAATTCTTGCAATAGAGTAACATTTGCAAGTCAGTATTTGACAGAAAAATTGATGTATTCTTGTTGTTGAACTGTCATTTTTTGCCCAACCCAACTGTTCTTACGTGGCAGGTATTTTAAGGACTCACACACACAAAATACTTAGTAGTTTCATCCATAATTTTGGAATAATCTTGGAAAGAATGTGTGATAAGTGGTTCAACATGAAATAAAAAAATTAAAAATATGGGACATTTTAGCTTCTCTACTACCATTGATTTTAAATTTGTTGTTACTTTATAATATTCCTTACATTATAAAAGTGAGGGAGCTTCAGCTAACACAATAAAGCTTCAGGAAGAATAGATTTTATAGCAGAATTGGAAATGAAATGAGAAGTAACGAGGAAAGAAATTAGGTTAAAAAGCCAGAAAACCTATTAGAAACTGTATGTTTATGTATTATCTAGCAAATCAAATGTCAGGGGAAAACATTTGTGAAATAATTATCAATCATTTAAAAAAAAAGGAAGCAAAAAAGCAGAAGCCTACATTGTTATGTTTCAAGGACTGGCTGATAAGTCCATCAATAAAGCAATTACATGACATTATTCTGATTCTGAAAGACATTGAACAGTCACAGCTTCCATTGTAGTCGTGCTGCCAGTAGCTTTGTGGCAGAACTTAACTCCCCAAACTTGTTTTTCTGTTTAGAGTTATCACGTTGCTGTTAAAGTGAGGGGTTTCAAGAAGAACACTGAAATGGCATTTGGTAGAGCTGCTAAAGCCATTGCATACCAGCTGAGCAACACCAAGAATAAATGTGGAGGGAGATCTGGTGCTGGCAGTGGGCCTTTCTAACAGGAGACTGAGCTTCACAAAAATGGATATTGATTGCAAAGCAGCAAGGCAGTAAATGTAGGGCAGAAAATGGTCATCTTGTTTTTCCTTCAAGTTTCTCTTACACGTGTATTTGGTTTTGTGTATGCTATTCTCAAAGGCCTCAGTGTCTCTTCACTTATACCTGAGAGTGTTTGACATAGGGATACATTAGGAAAATCTCAGAGGTTTGCAGAGGTGGGTAGATTTTGGAAATCAGCTGTACTTTGCTGTTCTTGAAATCAGTCTATAAAACTTCTTGAAAGTAAATAGGAACAAATCTATATTATCTAAATTAAATTTTATAAAGTAAAGACTTATTCCTGTCTTTTGGTAGCATTATTTTTGACTTTATACGAAGACAACAGTGACATGTGTGCAACCTATTAGGTGACATTGCCCTCTAGGGATATATAGCAATGTGAGCTAGGAATTGCTAAATATTACAGTAAATAGCACAGGTCTGCTTGCAGGTTTAGAATTATTTCACTTTGACTGTTCTGACGTTCTGTGGTTGATAACTTTCCACAGATGTACCATACACTTATTTGTGTATATGACGTGTATATGTTATGTGCACAGACAAAAACATACCTATAATGGCATATAATCCAAATTATCCTTACAGGCTGGATTTTCATGGGCAATGTACAATGGAGCTGTCTTCTAATGAAGCTGGTTGTGGTATGGCAAGCTCAGATTGGTGAAAGAAATCTTTGCTCAGAGTAGAGGGGAAAGGAGACCGAGAAAATAAAGCACCTAGGCAGAGCTCATTGAGGAGGATTAGTCTAAATACTGCCAAGAACTCAAGAGATCTGTACTCACAGCCTGCGTGACACTGGACAATTTGCAATCGCTCTGTTCTGCGGATCATCTCTATGTGAAACAAGAGAATACTACATACTGGGAGAATGAATTCATTAGTGCTTTTGAGGTCTTTGCAATGTCTACAAAGCCTATAATAGGGACCAAAAAAAAAAAAAATCCCACCTTATTAAGTATGCAAAAAGTGGCAGCAAAAGTTAACTTGAAGGAGCATAGTATGATGGCTTGAGAACTGTATAAGCATGCTCATACACCAATCCTGCAAAGTTAGTATAGATGCATAATATAAATATGAATAGATCAGTGAGTATCATAGGCTCTACAAAGGAATTATAAAGCAGGAATAGGGATTCTGCTTAAACCTGGAATAACTTGTGCTCATTTATATGTTATACAAATGCAGTAAAAACTGATAATAAAAGCGGGCTTGTTTGGTCCAAATTGACCACTGCAAATAAATATTTTTTTCTCATACTGCAAAGCAAGCCTTCTTGGAGCAAGTGTACAGTATTACTCTACCTTGGCAGAAAAGCATCCTAAAAGCAAGAGCCTTTGTGCAAATGCACTTTTATTTTTGCTTATCCATGGGCAAATGCAGTCTGGTGCAAGCAGACTGTTCTGAGCCCTGTCTCAGAGTGATTGTATCAGATGACAAATGTACTGATATTTCTGCCCAGAAAATACATTCTCTCCAGGATAGGAAAACAGAACAGAAAAAAAAAAAAAAAAAAAAAATAACTGTGCACATACCATGTAACTGACCAGAAAGTTTCCAGAAAGTCTAATATGACTGTTCCACTGAATGCATACTTTGATAGATACACATTAGTAGTATGGTGCATGCCCAAGTAGTCAAAATCCCTAGGTACTTTAGACAGACATGGAGAAAAAGAATCTTACATTTTTCATCTTCTGCTCCTCCAACAAGTCCAGAGTGGCCTGGTCAATAAATCTTCCTCCACCCTTGCCAAGGAGTCCTGTTATCACTTGTTGTTGCACTCCAGTACTAGAAGTTCCTCCTTCTCAGTTCAGAGCTGAGTTGTAGAGCCTGAGGTTCTATCTTGTCCACTGATAAAAGCCCAAGAGGTGGGATTGTGAGTCCTTCAGAGTAACAAATATGGCTTAATAGCAACATTTCTACCATTTGTTGGTGTTCCTTTTAGGAGCAGCAATCAGCTGGAATCCTGATGCTGAATAAAATCTAGATTTCCATTATTTCTCGCCTCTGCTATTAAAGCCATTAAGAAATGACTTTCTAGTATGTTTTAGAATTGCAATGAAGTCTCATAAAGAAGTTCAGTATTTTACCATTGTGTTTACTAGTGTAGCGTTAATACTGACAATAATGCACTGTGATTTGTTATCGGTAGATTTTTTGTACACAAACCCCAGCTGAAGTATTTGGAGAATAATTTAAACTTTAGAAATATTCATGCTTTTGTTATTCAGTCTTTACCTTATCACTGATTTAAACTTCACTGTTCCTTTTCTGACCATCCTCAGGACTAGGATTCTTCTACCAGCTCTGGATCTGTACTGGAAGATGTTCTAGGAAGAAAAGTTTTCACTCTCTCACTTGTGTCCATTTGTCTCTCATCAGGCTGCAGAGTTCAGCAGGATCTGTACTGAGCTGGCCTTTTCATGGCAGAAGAAAGCTAGGAGGTCTCTGCTAGGCCTGCCACATTCCTCAAAGTAGAAAAATTGTTGCTCTTTAATTCTTACTCTACTATGTCGTCTTCAAGTTTTATTAGCATCATGGGGTAGACTTTGCTTTCTGTCTCCAGGGAAATACTATATCATAAGCAATAAAGCTGGCAAAAAAAAAAAAAAAGAAAAAAAAAAAGAAACTGAAAGTTATATTAGCATCTCTGTTAACAGCAGAGTGAAAAATATGATCACGTTTGCAATGGACTCTTATTAAATTGCTGGAAATTGCAACCCAGAGGTCATACACTTAGTCAATGGCAGCAGAATGTTGTCACTCCCTGCTGGCTGATTCATGAAATCATTTGCTCTGAAGAAAATTGCTGCTTCATATCAGCTGGAGACAGCTTTTGTCAGACCTGACTCTGATATTGCTGTTTGGCTGCAATCATGCTTTGAGTGGAGGTGCACACAGAATGCTCGCATCCTGCTGACATGGCTGTGTCCCTGGGCCTGTAAATCAAGGAAGGATCCCATCCAGATAGGGACTGGAGCCTTAAAGAATTGTGGGGGTTAGTGTTAGAGGCTCCTATTTTTTTTTTCCATAACCTAATTTATCTGCATGCAATGTCTGTGATTTTTCATCTGTCATGTAGTCATCTCTAATTTTATCTCTGTGGCATAGAAGTGTTGAATCATCCATAGAGTTTTGAGATAAACTTTCAACTGACTTTGATAATAAGGCCTTGGTGTTTTTGAGTAGAGGAGACTCTACTGTCTTTTAAGTTTAATTTGTGTTTTAATGCCATATGGTTACTCTGAGAATATCCACAGTCTTAGTGGGTTCTTAATAGTGCAACAGAACCAGTCTTCAGTCTGTATTCCAGATAAAAACACATACATTTATAGACTTCTGTTCTTCCTTTTGACATAGGCGGTAACATTTAGCCCATTCATTTACTTGTTCAGTTGTAATGTTTTTTTCTCCCGAAGTCTTTGTACTAGTGAAGACCCAGGTAGTCATCACAGCCCTGTTGTCCTCCAGAAATTATATCAATTACATTTGCTTTTGTGTGAAGCTAGAACATTTTCAAAGGCAATTCAGAAGTATTACTCTTCCTTCTTTTCCTGTTTTTCTCTTCATTTCCTTAATGTGTTTTTCTTTGCCTATTCCTATGCCTTATTTCCCCCTCTTCATTCTTGTGCTTGGCTCACTCCTGTTCTTATTTTTCCTGTATTTTTAACTGAAAAGTAGAGGATCCATTTTTTACTTTTCCAGTCTTAGTATTGAGATCACATTCCTTTCCTAATTTTTTTTACCTGTGGCAAAGCAGGATGTAGTATGACCTTCCTGCAACCCCCAAGACATGAACTACACAGTGTTAAAGGAGAACAGGCCATTACACAGTCTCTAATATGTCAGTTTGCCTCCTTGTCTACCTTCAGCTGAGAGCTCTGCACTTGAAAAATTTGGAAGGGTTTAGTGTTATATACTTAATACTCTAGGATATTGTCTCAGACGGAAATAAATGTTTTTTAAGCTGTAAGGGTTAGAAATTGACTTTTGTCGTAGCACATGAGTAAGATCTTCCATTGCCTTGGGAAATGATTTTGATTTCACTTCTTTGTCTTTCCTTCAGATAAAGTATCGTTAAAAAATAGGTGACTTACTGGAAAATTCCCAGTGACTCCACTGTACAGCTTTCTGTCATGGAAATCACAGGTACAGTTACGCCTTGAAGGCAGACAAGTACTGTAAGCTGGAGCAAAGCCCCCACATCCTGGCAAGGAGCTGCAGGTGGTGGTAGGCCTCAGGGTCACATTGCCACCTTGCCCTTCCAGGAAATGGAGTTGCTGAGTGATTTTTTCCACGGCCCTTCCTTCTTCTCTGAGCAAATATATGCCAGTGCCACATTTGTTTCTCACCCGCAGGTGTTTGGTGAGGGGAGCAGTGAGGTTTGGTTTGGTAGCACCCAGAAATGCCTGCTCCATGGGCTTGGGGCTTGCATGTTGGCCTTAGAAGCAGCATGTCCCACAGTTCTGCACAGCCAGCAGTACTTACTGCTCACCCCTTCTGCCAGGAGAAATAGGGAAGGGGCATCAGTGTCCTTACTTATGTGTGGTTTCCAAAGCAATCCCTCCCTTCCCCTGGGCCAGTTTAAAGGATAAGATGGTGGAGTGCGCAGGGAGGTTTTGTAGCACACAGTAATTAGACTGTCCAAGGTGCTTAGTGTGATTTGGGTATTCTCCACCACAGCAAAATGAAATCCTGCCTCTAAGAATCAGTCAGTCACTCGTCTGATGAATGCTTTCTGCTGTGTAACCTATGCCTGCCCACACTCTGCCACAGTCAGGGTCAAATCCACTCTTTAAAGGTGATCCCACATTTAAGCGAGGAAGCTGGCAATACTGTGTGGTAACTTCTAGCAAACTAGCTCATTTTAAAGCACCCACGTTATGTCTTTCAGTGAATCCAGAAAATAAAATGAAAGAAGGGTAATAACAATAAAAGGAATTTTCCCTTCAGCTTTTCCTTCTTTCTCACAGTAGTAGCAAAATGATATTGCTTGGCTATGTTTTAAATTCTAAGTGATTGGAATTTTTGCTTCTGCACCCAGCAGTCATTGCTGGAACGTGTGTTAATTAGAAGTGATTTAAATAAAAGGATTTTCATTAGGCATTCTGAGAAAATATACATTATTTCTTAATATTTTTAAACTGTTGAACCGATTAAAAATTGGGATTAATGTTTCATTTGCTCAGGAATATTCCATGCGTCAACATGAATCAGTGCTTTTAGGAATATGCTGTTTGATTCTGGCAGTGTGTCACTGCTTCAATCATGCACAGCTCATCTATATACAAACCAAACCTTTTCTCCCATCCTAAGAATTTTCCATTGCTACTTTTTAGCAAGCTATGAGTAGAGCTGCAAATAATGGAGACATTATATATATACATAGGTATGTCCACTTCTTTATTGCAAGGACCATTCACAAAGACACAGCAGATGTTTCTTTCTCCACAATCTGTAAACAAATTGTAGTATTAAAACATGCACATCTGAATTAAATAAGCTAATGATCATAACTGAGGCATCTTATCCTCATGCCGTTTAACACTGGGTTGAATAAGCTGTTCTGAACATTAATGGTATGCATATGTTGGAGCGTGAGCAGAGAATGCCAAGACTCAACATTAATTAGTCAAAAATAAATGTCTGTATACAGCAATTATAATAATGCTGGTGGAAAAAAAAAATCATTCTATTGACATAAGACATTTGGCCAGGTTTCCTTGTTTATATTAAAAACATATGTTTGAAATTATTATTTTTTAATTGTGGTGTTAGTTCTAGAAGTGTCACACAGACAAAGAATAATGTGATGGTGACTTTCTGGTTTATATAAATAAATGCGAAATAAAAATTAATAAATAATGTAATGATTTAAAATTGTAAATAGATTCAATGAGAAATAATAAATACTTAAACAGGGACATAAAACAACCTTGTATTAGCAAAGCCAGAATTAATTCTTTTTGCTGCATTAAATTCAAATCATTTTGTCTCTGGACTGTCAGTACAAGTAGGTTTTTCTTAGTGGGATAATAGCAAAGTCTCTGTGATCAATAACGTTAGTTTATGTGAATAGTAAAAATAGATTTTATAGCAGAAGCACAGACCTATTGTTTTGAGAAACAGCAATAGATAAAAGCTTTGCATTTGCTCTTTTCTCCTGGGAGTACTAAAGAGAACACTAAAAACTAAAATGGGTGACCACAGAAGCAAGTAGGGTCACCCATTACCAGGGATTCATTTTATTTCCATTAGAGGGGAACCAGAAAGCATCTCACACTATTTGTACCTGATTTTCCATTATAAATTATGGTACATGAGATCATTTAAAAATCGCTGAGCCTTTCAAATGAAGCTGACTTCGTTGCTGTTCCTTAATAATTGAACAGTAAGAAATATAAGATCTCCGTTTTCATCCAGAGTAACTTCTGAGACTATGGGAGAGGGCAAAAAGGTGTATCTTCCTAGAGGGAATTTAAAGAATGATTTGGGGTTCACTTGTAGTGGGTGGTTTTTTCAGTTAACTTCTATGTGTAGATTGCAGTTCTGGGATAACATGCAAAGCTTGTCTGTCTTAGTACAGGAGTGTTCAAGTGTTACCAGTGCAAAGGGAATACACTAAAGTCAGGGAGCTACTTGCTTACAAAGATGAGCCAACTCAAACCTGTCCTCTGCTTCACTACTGCAACATATAATCTTGTAGCTGTAATGCTATCTGGGACAGGAATCAACACAGTAAGGCAGCAGAACCTTGCTATATATGCAAGTATATAGAAAAACTTTCTTTTTTAAATTGTTGTTCTTTAAAAACTTTCTCGCCTGCTGATTCTTGTCAGTGGGGAAAAGCATGATGGGGCACTACTGCAATACCATATCCTTATATTCTACTAATCCTTTGCATAGTTTACAAAAGGGCTGTGTAGGATTGCCTTAATTCAGTGCCTTGCTTAGTTAGTCTGGCATGAGAGAAATAGAGAGGTGCTGTGGCACACAGATTCCACACAGAAATTTATCCAACGTGGAAAGGTGAGTTGGATTCTTAAGCTTCCACATTTAACAATTCTGTTGAGCACTGTGAGGCTTTTCCAGTTTAACCAAAAACATTTTATAACTAATTTTTTCAATATTTATTTATTATCTGTCTGAAAGATAATGTGTGTAGTGCTTTTAGTGGCTTGTAGCCAATATTCTTCTCCAAATTATGATAGTGTTGAAATTTTTGGTACATGGCTCTTCCAGTGTCGCAGGAATCCAAGGAGGTGTATCATAGTGCTTTTGCAGGAGGTGTTATTCCAAATTCTAGCATTTGTAAGGAGAATTGTTGCATGAAAACAATGTGTCCAGAATTTCAGTTGATTGTGGGAACTGTCTTAAAATAATAGACAATAGAGGTCTTAGCACAGGCGCATGAAAAGTTTTCTGCACACTGACGCACATAGTTATTTTGATTGCTTTAAGGACATCTCTTGTTGTAAAGTCTCACTGAGAAACTTATCAAAACAAATCACTTCTCAGAGATCGCACTTCCAGTTCATCCAGTAGTGCAAGGTTGCCAAGAGCACTGGGTGCAAAGTGTGAACTACAACTGATATTTCCAGCTTTGTTCCAGGAAACCTCCAATAAAACAAAAGATTCCTGTGCCATCAAGTTTGAGGGAGCTGTATTCTCTGAGAAAAATCACAGGCCTGAATTTGCTCTTCCTCACAGTGACTTCGAATTTACATTTGGATCCATTAGAGTAACCTTGGATTCAAACTCACCGTAGTTTGAGCTGAGTTGCTAGCCACTAAAAAAGGGAGCTTAACCCGGTGGGTATGAGGACAACGGGTGTTGATACACTGAATGTACTTTTAACTTGAGAATTACATCAAGCACAGAAACAAAGTGACTAAAAAAAAAGAAGCCATGCTCAGAATTCTCTTTGGTCAAATGGCACTGAGGCTGATGCCAAAATCTATACAGGTACTTTCAATACAAGTACTTAGCAGTAAAGTTTTTTTACATTCAGCTCATTGCATTTGCACTGCAAATTCCACTGGAGTTGCTGAGAGTCTCTCCCCAACTTCTGTGAACTCTGATTCAGACCTTTCGTTTAAAATAAAGACAAAATGCAACATTAAAATATGTCATATTAATGAATTAGTTACTAGTTAATAAATATAATTAATAAGCTTCTTAATGCTATACTGGAATCACTGCTCACTTATTCATGCCCTTCTACAGAAGCCAGCACTAAAGTTGGCAGATAAATTGAGTTTTTTAAAATAAAAATATGCTATTTTGTTACTACATTTCAGCACTACTTTAATACTTCATTTAATCTAAACTATTTGGATTGATTTTATATTTTTTATTTAAGTTCCAGTGCTGTATTGAAGCATCTGTTTCTGTATGTTATCACCATAAAATAATGTATGTATCTAGTTAATGCTCTCTGTTACAAAGGTTTCCCCTTATCAGCAACATTAGAAAGGAACGTTTTAATAGGCCTGAACCAGATGCTCTCAATCTGCTGTTCTGTAAAAAATTTGAAAACTAAAATAGATTTTTAAACAGAAACAAACTGTAAAATAAATGATGCAGTTTCTCATTGAAAGCAGGCTGTTGTTTCTGATCAGCTCTAACAAACCTTTGTTGGGGCTTCTGCAATTAAATGATTAAGTGCAGTTTTCTTATGTAGTACGTAGAGTGTTTCCATTGATTGCAATAAGACCTGGAATGCACTTCACAGTCAGCATGCTGTTTCTCCACCGTATGCATAGAATTACCTGATCTACCTGTTCTATAATTTGTGTTTCACATAACAGAAACACTAACTTTATCCTTGATGAACTATTTCTCCCCTAGGATTTATTTTCCTTTTCTAATATACTCTTGCTTTTTAGAAATAATTATTTTACAGTAAGATGAAAGGATTGCTTCCCATTTCCTAAGACAAAGAGGTGAACTAGAGATAATTACTTCAGCTATAATATAGTTTATCAAAAGTAAATCACTTTTTTTTTCTTTTATTTCTAGCCAAGCAGATGTTTGCCTTTTAACTGTTGCTTTGGGGTACTTTTCTGTTATAAAAAACTGCTTCCTCAATTTCCACAATTACACTGTGAAAATGATACATTCTAGAAATGAAATGCAATATTAACTCCTTGTTTTCTTTCATAATCAGCTGTGTAAGTACACTGAATATCATCTAGTTTAGTGCAACTGTAAACCTACTGGGAGAGGAGACAAATATACTATATACTGCTTGAGTTTATTTCTATAACTCTAAAGACATCAGCTTCCATTCTTCACATATATGGACACCTGTGTGTGTAGGATCACTTAATCAAAAACATTGAACAGCAAGAAATTATTTGAACATCTAATAGTGCACTTTCATTCTGCCTTTATGTATATATATTAGAGTTTATCCTGTGATCTCATATCCAGTTTTATGGACATGTGGGACAAAATCTCTTACCCCACAAAATGATCAGTTCTGTCCTTCAACAAGTCAAGTACTTTGTATGGGACAAAATGATGCATTTATTTGCTTCATTACTTACGGTTTCCTTACTCAGCTAATGCTTTGTCCTTACGTATACTTTTGTACTTTTGTGTCACGTACTGTCTTTTGTAATTTTTCCTCTTCATTTTCCAAGAGCAGAATAACTATGATTGTGTTCTACAATCTGCCTTGAATTTAGAGTTTTGTTTGTTTGTTACTTACTGGTGAATAAGTACTGTGTGTCAGAACTTTCTTAGAAATCAGTAGACTCACTGGAGCAATTAGTTGCTCTATTGTTGGGATCAGGAAACAGCTACAGTTTTAAAACTTAAAACTGCAAAATTCATTTTGTAAATAAACTTTGTAGGTTTTGAAGAGCCTGTAGTCCTGCTGAGTGCATCCATATCAGCACCTTAACTTGATCTGTTGTGCCTTCCTTTTAGAGATGTTATGTCTCTTACATCTCCCTCTCAAATACTGTACGAGTTAACAGGTCTACTTGCAAAGTGGCTTTGGTATTACTGTGGAACTAATGTTTGATCTGTGACAGACAACTGTGTGCTTGCATGGATGTTTCAGTCCAATACTCAGTGTGATTTGTACATAAAAGTGCTGTCAAAATTTGAAAATAAGTGAAGAAAAATAGTAAAACTTGATCAGTTTAAATGCTTGGTGTAACTGTGAACTCAATTATTACTCTACTTCTTTTCTATTGTGGAGGAGGGTTTGCCAGGGCTGAAAAATAAATTAATCCAACCTTCTCCTGAAAACATACTTTGAAAAAAAATCATTGACTGTGCACTGACTGTTCATTGTTAATGGCGCTGACTTTCTCATCATTTTTCATCACATTAACAAAATGAAGGAGCTTAGAGATCCACATGAATGTTCATATCACACTTGTTGCTAAGGTCTCTGCTAGAAACGTTATCTTCATTTTTGCACAAGATGAGATTACTTTCTTCCTGACATGCTGAAAAATATTCTGTCCTCAAAAAATATTCATAGTGAAACAAGTTAAAATACATAAATATGTTCTTGTTATTACTTTGCTGTGTTTGTAATTCTTGCAACTGCTGGACAGACGGTGTGATATGACTGTCAATTGGAAGTGGTGGACTACAATCTTTTCTCAGTATACGATAGAAAAACTTACTGAGCACCTGAAATAATGAAACAAATTCACTGAATGCAAATGACAGCTTTCGTCTTCCCAATCCTTTATGAAGCACATGTTCATGAATATATACATTTTTGTATATGTAGAAGTTTGAGTGTATCAGCCTTCTGATGAATGAAAAAGAGTAAAAGGAAATAATGTATTCCGAACTAGCTAGGAGTTTGCTTTTTTTTGATGAATTCTCCAGTTCAATTGAATTTGCTTTTCTGTCCTGGAAGATCTGTTGAGAGGCTGCCAAATATGGGAAGGGGACACTATTATCCCAGTCTCTTTCCATCTAAAGGTTTTGTCCTATTTTAAATACCAGTGTTGCCTTTGGAGGTATAATGGCATTTGGCAGTTTGGTGCTGTCTGTCTGTACAGTCAATCTACCTAAAGTACCAGAGCATGAGAAGTTGAGCTCCTAAGGGAGCTCCAACAATATTGACAGACTTGATTGACATAAAACCAGTCTCTCTCTTTCACCTTCACTAAACTCTCACAGTAAATTCAGGGTCTGATTGAAGAGAGATAGGGCTTTCGCCATTTTGTTCCATGGGAACAGAATTTGAATACTTGCAGCAACTGCCCTCTCCTAAAGCAGCTCTGAATGTCTTGGCAGATGCTGTTTAGAAGCACTATCAATTTGATCCCGTTTCCTTCTCAGGACTGAAAGCCAAGTTCAGATCTATTTATGTCTTATTAACTCAAGCAGGCTCTGGATGGGAACTGCAGCAAGCATTTAAATCTTTTCCTTGAAAAATGGATAATGGCTTAATGAACCTTGTTCAGGTTAGAACTGCTATTTATTCTTGATATTTTTATTTGTTACTGTCAGGTAGAAGTCAAAGAAAGAGCAGTGCTTTCTATCTTGAAGAGTTTATCAGAATGGAATAGCTTGAAATTTATCTTGAGTGAATCAATTCTCACTCTTCTGACAGGAAAATACCAACAGCAGATTTTCCAGATATGCTTCAAAATACCACACATGCTGAAAACTTGGAGGTTGTCGAGAGCCATACAAAAAAAATATGTGCTTATCAGTTCAAAATATGACCATATAAAGATACTCAAATTACATTTTCTATTAAGTCAGCAGTGCAAAAGGTGAGAAAAGAGGCATTTATTTCCAGTCAGTGTATTCATACATAGGAAGAAGAAAAAGGTAAAAAAATTCAGTCCATATATTCAGGAGCATCTGTCTGGAATGGAAGACAGCAAAAAACAGGAACAGTTTGAAAGATTCCCCTTTTTTTCTTCCTCCCCTTCATAAGTATTTAGGGGTAAAATATCCCAGTCCTTTGATGTTAGTCACATAATGTTGATATAGTTTGAATAAATTATTTTTGAATTGGCAATCTTATTACTCATGATTTTTTTTACTTCTTTGTTGGAAGTAAATTTGCTATTTTCAAAGCACTTCGGACATTTCTTGAAACCATTCATAAAGAATTCTACTTAGAAATAGTTTTTCTGATATATGGAACAGGATATGTTCTTTCCAGTATCCTCTGTTGTTATATATTTGTTTAGTGAGAATGATTGTAGTAATGTCAAATATTCATGTGCACATGAGCTTACAAAGGTTAAGAGCCTTACAAGGGATTTCAAGAGGGCTGAAATAAATCAGAGACTTGAGTTCTTTTGTGTACTTAGAGCAACATTTGAACTCTTAAGATTCTTTTACATTCTATCTTACTTCTGAAGTAATAGAGGTTGAATTCTTTACATTGTGAGGTTATTACCATAGTTGTTCCCAGGTGTAAACCTTTAAGATCTAAATCTCTTCAAATCATTTTCTGTTTTTCTAGATGTAATCTGCTACATCCCAGTGTTTTGTTTTAAAAAGGAAAGAAAGAATATCAACTAATAAAAAAAATCTGAACTTGACTCTATCTTCCTGCCAGAACATTTTCTTCCCATCCTTATGCTTATGTTAATGTTGATTGGTGTGTGTTGATCTTTTTCCCAGCATTCCTATCAGTCTTCTGTAGAGTAATAAAGCCTCCTATTGCAGAAACTTGCCTGTGCAGGGCATGGTTCATTTGTCCTTTTCCATCTGACCCCAAAAAGCCAGTACAGTTTGTTTTTCCACATTTTTTCTAGGTGTGGTGTAAAGTTGTTTGGCACATCTGTTCAATGATGTCTGCCAATCTCGGTTAACTTTAGGAAGGCCCAACTTAACAATAAAAGGTTGTCATATGGTAATGCTGAATAATGGGAATCTCAGAAATGGCAACAGCTTCCCATTTGTGGTTGACTAATTTATAGGAAGGATATGTAGTAAGTCATATGATTTACTTGATTGCTGTGCCACATCATAGCATATAGGCTAACAGCACATGTGTACATTAGCAGATGATCATGGCACATGTAAATATGCAACATTCAGATTGTTTTCACATACTTCTGATACTCCTAATATCATATGGTGATTGATAGTTGTTCAGCACTTGAAATAAAAAGCTTTTGAAGCATCAAATGTGATATTTAATAGGACTTTCTCTAGCGCTGGCTTAGCACCTGCTCCTCCCTAACAATCACATCAAAGTGAATTGTAAGTAACTGCTCTAAAATTATGCTATATCGCACTGTGGAGTAAAACTGGTAGAAGTGGAGGGCAGTCAGCCCCGTAAAATCTCTCCATCTGCAGAAAGAATCTCCACAGCCACCTGGATGCTTTTAAACCTTCATTATTTTAAATTTAAAATGGTTGGCTGAACATTACTTCTACCAAAATCTGATACAATAACTGAAGTCAGAGGTGGGGAAAGACCTCTGGGGTCACACAGTTGAGCTTTCTGCCAATAATGGATTGTTCCCTGCAATTCAGTTTCTAGTGACCTTGGAAATTACTAGCCTGGTAAAATGGTAATGAAAAAACAAAGCTGTTAGAGCTTCAAAAGTAGCCAAAATGATGCAATCCCAATGAGAAACTGTGGTATTGATGTGAGATTCTCTGTGTACCTTGCTTGTTGTTGTTGTTTTCAAGTGATCACATTTTTAATTAATGCTTTCTGACCCATTTTGAGCTGGCTATAACTAAGAGGTTGAAGGAGGAGAGCTTGTTTTAACATTATACAAGCTTATTTAATTCTCCAAGCAAATCATTATTTTTATTACAAATAAAAGTCAGCAACTTGACTAACCCCTTACTGCAACATTTCCTTCTTATCTCTTCCTTCTTATTTTTTCAACATTTCTAGCCTCCTTGAAACAGAAAATGAAGAGAAAAACTATGTTTCCTGCCTTTTCCTATCAAAACCCCTGGTTAATTAATTAGGGCCTCGACATGTAATGCCTGGGAATTCAAAATTTCCAAAAAGCTTCAGATGTGAAACATCATTTTCAGATTTCTTTCAACCAAGCCAATACTGATTTACTCACCAGTTGATATAAGCAATAAAAGACAGTCCTGACATCCACCTAATGCAGTGGGTAGACAGTGGCACCTCATTTAAGATGGAGGCAGCCAAGGCAAGTTCCCACTACCAAGCCATGTACAGCTTGGGCTGAAAAATGTTTTAGAACAGACTGTTAAAAGCTGGTTGGTAGGAGAAGATCCCAGGACACAAAGTTCCCATCTTGTGGCACCCATTCGGTGTATGGTTAATTTCTTCACTAGCAGACTCTATTGTGCGCTGGGGTTTTGAGTGTGTAGCTCTGGGAATGTCCATCATTCTTGGAGTTCCAGCCACCCTCACTATTGTATTCTCCCACATCAGAGCCCAGCTGGAGAGGAAGGGAGTTGTTTCAGCTGCCAACTTGCTTAAAAGAGGAGTTAAGAGGAAAAGAAAGCTAATTGGGCCATGCTTGGCAAAACTGTCTATTTTATTCTGTTTATTCAGAATTTAACGTATTGAGTGCTGAGAAACACAAAAATAGTGAGAACACTTATTCTCTAAACAAATTCTTGCGAAGTTTTTACAATAAAAACAGAAAGCTGCGTTAGTAAAACAGTGTTTATCCTTCACTAATGCTGGTCATGAATACGTGTCTAACTTAGCTGGAACTAATGCCTGACTCTACTATTTCACTGCAGCAACTTAACATTCTGCGTAGGCTGATTATTTTTTCAACAATATTTGCTAAATTCTTTTAAGGGCTGCCAGTATATATTTTTGAAGCTTAGTTAGTAAGAACAGCTGCCAGCAGAGTCAAGGCTGAAAGAGGCAAAAAATATCTGCAGAAGGCAAGATTTTACTTCAAAAGATCAGTATTACAAAGCACTACTGTTGCTGGTATAATCACTTTCTTTGGGGGGTTGCTAATATAGACTGGGTTTCTTGTCTTCACAGCCCCCACTGAGCCTTTACTGTGCAAATTTGCTGATGGAGGGCAAAAGAAGCGCCAGAATCAAAGCAAATACACACAGAATGGGAGGCCGTGGCCCAGAGAAGGAGAGGTAAGTGCCACGTGGCAATTACTTTCCAGGGATTTGGGAGAAGTCAACTGTAGACCTGGAGGCCTTTCAGGGCTATGAAGAAACCAGACTGCTCACAAAATACAGTAGTTTCACACCAGACAAAAAATGACCAATACTGTATATGTGGGGGAAAGAGGAAGAATTATAACAGTGAGTGGAGTGTAAAGTTACTGGAAAAGAGAATTTCAAAGTTGGATGTTATGCTCTGCACAGCCTTGTCCCATTGAGAGTGCTCTCTGCAGCCAAACTTGAGCCTAGTATTTTCTTACTGGTGTGCAGTCAGCACCTGTGGCATGCCTCTTGTAAACCCAACATCAATTTACACCTAACCAACTAGCAGTGTTATTTTTTTCTTCCTTGTTCAAGGAACCGAGAGACTTCTACAAAAGGGAGAGATATACTTGCATGCATCCAAACATACAGTCCATGAGAAAGTTTCCCAAAAGCTTGTCTGAGCTGGGATCTTCAATCTGTCCAAGACAACACTGTTTACAGTAGCCTCAGATCTATCATGTATACAAAGTTTTTTTAAAAAAAAGATTCTATCAGTTGCTTTTTGCTCTGCTGTAAATAATCTGTCACTGGAATTTCATTTCTATGTACTTGTACATGAAGTGACTCCAAATGTGAGTGAAATAAGAGAAATATCTTTGACTCCTTAAGAATTTGTTTACTCTCTTTGAATGTTGTTATAGGATAAAGACACTTGAATTAATGAGGTGAAGTGAATCTGGTCATAGTACCTTCTTAAGGAAAATTATAACTGCAAAGGCAGAAGAACTTACAAGTATTTCCATTCTAAACACCTATTCTTTGTGTTTATGAATGAGAATTCAAAGAAAAAGCATGTTGCTCAATTGCGACCCTCTAAAATCAGTCTCCTTCCCTTCCCTTCCCTTCCCTTCCCTTCCTTTCCCTTCCCTTCCCTTCC